>NC_084892.1:5000-305000 GCF_958979055.1 Alnus glutinosa
GGCCTAAGAATTTGGAATATTTGAAGACGGAAATCTCGGAATAAAACTGCTTTTTGGTCCCCGAAATTCCGATTCACTAACGAACCACATAAAACGCAAATGAACGCGAGTTTTTGTTTGGGCGTAAATAAATTGGATCATATAGCAGTTATTTTCATCAAACGAAATAAAATCAAAACGTCCTAAGAATTTGGAATGTTGGAAGACGGAAATCTCGGAATAAAACTACTTTTTAGTCTCGGAAATTCCGATTCACTAACGAACCACACAAAACGCAAATGAACGCTAGTTTTCATTTGGTCGTAAATAAATTGGATCATATAGCAGTTATTTTTATCAAACGAAATAAAATCACAACGTCCTAAGAATTTTAAATATTTAAAGACGGAAATCTCGGAATAAAACTGGTTTTTGGTCCCGAAAATTCCGATTCACTTACGAACCATACAAAACGCAAATGAACGCGAGATTTTGTGTGGGCGTAAATAAATTGGATCATATAGCAGTTCTTTTCATCAAACGAAATAAAATCACAACGTCCTAGGAATTTGGAATATTTGAAGACGGAAATCTCGGAATAAAACAGCTTTTTGGTCTCGGAAATTCCAATTCACTAACGAACCACACAAAACGCAAATGAACGCGAGTTTTTGTTTGGGCATAAATAAATTGGATAATGTAGAAGTTTTTTTCATCAAACGAAATAAAATCATAACTTCCTAAGAATTTGAAATATTGGAAGATGGAAATCTCGGAATAAAACTGCTTTTTGGTCCCGGAAATTCCGATTCACTAACGAACCACACAAAACGCAAATGAACGCGAGTTTTCGTTTGGGCGTAAATAAATTGGATCATATAGCAGTTATTTTCATCGAACGAAATAAAATCAGAACGTCCTAAGAATTTGGAATATTTGAAGACTGAAATTTCGGAATAAAACTGCTTTTTGGACCCAGAAATTCCGATTCACTAACGAACCACACAAAACGCAAATGAACGCGAGTTTTTGTTTGGGCGTAAATAAATTGGACCATATAGTAGTTTGTTTTATCAAACAAAATAAAATCACAACATCCTAAGAATTTGGAATATTTGAAGACGAAAATATTTGAATAAAACTGCTTTTTAGTCCCGGAAATTCCGATTCACTTATGAACCACACAAAACGTAAATGAACGCGAATTTTTGTTTGGGCGTAAATAAATTGGATCATATAGCAGTTTTTTTCATAAAACGAAATAAAATCAAAACGTCCTAAGAATTTGGAATATTGGAAGACGGAAATCTCAGAATAAAACTGCTTTTTGGTCCCGAAAATTCCTATTCACTAACGAACCACACAAAACACAAAGTAACGCAAGTTTTCGTTTGTGCGTAAATAACTTGGATCATATAGCAGTTATTTCATCAAACGAAATAAAATCAAAACATCCTACGAATTTGGAATATTGGAAGATGGAAATCTCGGAATAAAACTGCCTTTTGGTCCCGAAAATTCCGATTCACTAACGAACCACACAAAACGAAAATCTATCCGAGTTTTTGTTTGGGCATAAATAAATTGGATCATATAGCAGTTATTTTCATCAAACGAAATAAAATCACAACGGCCTAAGAATTTGGAATATTTGAAGACGGAAATCTCAGAATAAAACTGCTTTTTGGTCCCCGAAATTCCGATTCACTAACGAACCACACAAAATGCAAATGAGCGCGAGTTTTTGTTTGGGCGTAAATAAATTGGATCATATAGCAGTTATTTTCATCAAACGAAATAAAATCAAAACGTCCTAAGAATTTGAAATGTTGGAAGACGGAAATCTCGGAATAAAACTACTTTTTAGTCCCAGAAATTCCGATTCACTAACGAACCACACAAAACGCAAATGAACGCGAGTTTTCATTTGGGCGTAAATAAATTGGATCATATTGCAGTTATTTTTATCAAACGAAATAAAATCACAACGTCCTAAGAATTTTGAATATTTGAAGACGGAAATCTCGGAATAAAACTGCTTTTTGGTCCCGAAAATTCCGATTCACTTACGAACCATACAAAACGCAAATAAACGCGAGTTTTTGTGTGGGCGTAAATAAATTGGATCATATAGCAGTTATTTTCATCAAACGAAATAAAATCACAACGTCCTTAGTATTTGGAATATTTGAAGACGGAAATCTCGGAATAAAACAACTTTTTGGTCTCGGAAATTCCAATTCACTAACGAACCACACAAAACGCAAATGAACGCGAGTTTTTGTTTGGGCGTAAATAAATTGGATAATATAACAGTTTTTTTCTTCAAACGAAATAAAATCATAACTTCTTAAGAATTTGGAATATTGGAAGACGGAAATTTCGGAATAAAACTACTTTTTGGTCCCGAAAATTCCGATTCACTAACGAACCACACAAAACGCAAATGAACGCGAGTTTTCGTTTGGGCGTAAATAAATTGGATCATATAGAGTTATTTTCATTAAACGAAATAAAATCACAACGTCCTAAGAATTTGAAATATTTTAAGACTGAAATCTCGGAATAAAACTGCTTTTTGGTCCCAGAAATTCCGATTCACTAACGAACCACACAAAACGCAAATGAACACAAGTTTTTGTTTGGGCGTAAATAAATTGGATCATATAGCAGTTAGTTTCATCAAACGAAATAAAATCACAACGTTCTAAGAATTTGGAATATTTGAAAACGAAAATCTCGGAATAAAACTTCTTTTTGGTCCCAGAAATTCCGATTCACTTACGAACCACACAAAACGTAAATGAACGCGAGTTTTTGTTTAGGCGTAAATAAATTGGATCATATAGCAGTTATTTTCATCAAACGAAATAAAATCACAACGTCCTAAGAATTTGGAATATTTGAAGACGGAAATCTCGGAAAAAAACTGCTTTTTGGTCCCGAAAATTCCGATTCACTAACGAACCACACAAAACGCAAATGAACGTGAGTTTTTGTTTGGGCGTAAATAAATTGGATCATATAGCAGTTTTTTTCATCAAACGAAATAAAATCACAACATCCTAAGAATTTGGAATATTGGAAGACGGAAATCTCGGAATAAAACTGCTTTTTGGTCCTCGAAAATCCGATTCACTAATGAACCACACAAAACGTAATTGAACGTGAGTTTTTGTTTGGGCGTAAATAAATTGGCAGATATACTTGATCACCTTGACTATATCTACATGACCGTCAAGTTTCATGCCAAAAAGTGGAACAAAAAGTTGTGATCTCTAGCAGATCGTCAAGATCGAACCCTTCTGTCAAAACGCAATTGCGTTTTTACCATCTCTGATTTACGTAAAAAATTTCCAAGGTGTAAACATCGTCGGCGGGGACGTGCCCATAAATTTCGAAAGCAATCCGAGACCATTTACCCCAAATTCGGTCGTTCAAAAGTTGGATTCTAAAGTCAACTAAGGGGTCGGAAGGCCAGAAAGGAAGTCTAAATGCTAAGTTCCACCCTTCCACACGATCACCTCGACTGTATCTACATGCCCATCATGTTTCGTGCCAAACAAAGGAACAGAATGCCGAGATCTCTAGCAGATCGTCATGGTCGAACCCCGTTGCCAAAAAACAGTAGCATTTTTATCGTCTCTGATTAACGTAAAATTTTACCATGGTGTAGACATTGTCGGCGGGGACGTGCCCATAAATTTTGTAAGCGATCCGAGACCATTTGCCTCAAATCCGGGCGTTCCAAACCTCCTTAAACCTTAAATCTTAAACCTTAAACGATATCTATGATATATGCGACATGGGCTTGGTATGAGAATATGAATGTATATATGTATATTCGCATCATTCTTAATACAATGGGTTTTAAAGTTATGATGGTAATGAACTCCGGAGTTAAACGTGCTATGCGAGAGTAGTAATAGGATTGGGTGACCATCTGGTAAAGTCTTGTTCTAGAGAGCAAAAAACAGAAAATATTGTGTCTGGAACTAGTCCTTACAAAATTTTCTATAATTATTGTGTTTAGGGGGGTTGATGATGGGGAAAGCATAAACATTTGGAAAGATAGGCGGATACTATAACAAAATCCTACTTCACAAACCACTCTTGAGGTTCAATGATAGAAATACTGTCATTGAGCAGTCAAGCAAGAGTTGGGCCAAAGATAAAAATGACAGCAGTTATTGAATGATTAATTCCCTCAACCAAACCAGTTGAGCCTATTACACTCCCAAGATAGAAGAAAATAAGACATTCAAGAATTGCTGAAACTGGTTACAATGGGGATGACCACAACAAGAATCAGCACAAGGAGAAGTATCAAACAGGCACACATCCACTTCCTGCTGTTTCTCTGGTACCCCACTGCAGTCTTAAGATCTTTGCTACCATCCTTGACATAGTGGGCAGCATTCATGACATGGTGCTCAATGTCGTCCATCTGCTCAGCCTGCGCCTCCACCATCACGGCCATGTCCAGAAACACCTGATGCAGCTCCAGCAGGCTCTTTTCGATCTCCTTGGCCGCATCGTGCCTATCCTGTATCTCCACCACCGTCTCCAGCACCTTCCCCCTCCCGTGCTCCTGCACCGCCCTTCCCAGAAACTCCTCGCCTCCGTTAGAGATGATCTTATCTATAACCTCCTCGTCCGGGTACTCCCCCGTCACGGTGAAGTAGCGTCTGCCCACAGTGTCCTTGTACTCGGACATCATTCTTTGCCTCAGCCCCTGGAAGTCCATCATAAGTTCTTTGAGCTTCTTGCGCAGCCCGTTGGTGACTGCAATCCTGGTCCTGTAAATCGGGGTGCCTTCTTTGGAGCCTGAGAGCCTCTTATTAGCAACGTTGGCGCGGTCCATTTCTTCGAGCTGAGAGCGGATGGTCCTGGCCTTCTTGAGCACGGTGAGTATGTCCACGTTGATACTGGTGCGCAAGGATTTCAAGGCCTCAGGCTTGTGAAGGGATTTGCTCTCCTCGTTGGATTGCTGTAGTTTGCCCAGAATGTCCCGGAGTAGGGCCATCTCCTTCTTCACCTTCTCGGCCTCTTCTAGGAAGAGACCAAGGTCGCTGTTCATGTAGGTTGTGGAAGATGCCATCTCTAAATCTCCGGCTTCCAGATCAGCATCTTTCATGGCCGCTTTCTTTAAATCCACGTAGTTGGTGAAGGATTTGGTCATAAGGTCGTTCATGTTTTTATCCTTTTAACTTGAAAATTAAGATATATCCTAAATGAACCACGAACAAAATTAGATTAGATTAGCAAGCTTCTTAACCTAGCCTATTGCTATATTACCGTAAAAAATCTCTGTTATAAATTAAATTGATCCGGAAAAACTTGAACATTAATCTTGAATAAAGCAAAATAAGAAGATTCATTTTGGACGTAAATATAGAAAACTCGGATCGGAGAATGCTTACCTTTCTCAAGTATAATCCCTTACTCCTAAGGATAACTCTTCTGCTATCAGCTTACTTCCCAGTTGGAGATCAGAGAGAGAGAGAGAGGGAGAGGATTTGGCAACAAATCTAATAAAGAAGACGATGTCAGGATCTTTTCCGTAGAACTACAAGCTTAGCTAGTTACCTGTTTTATCTCATCGCAGTGGATTAACGGCTATATGCTTTTGAAACTACGACAGAAAAGAAGCCGTTGTAATTTTCAACGGCTATATTTTCAAATACACGTTGTAATCCTTGTACTTTTTTAAAAATTTTAAATGCTTGTTGGGTCCTTGGGCTTTTTGTTTATGCAAACAAGCGGAGCCGGCTGTGGACTATGGGACTAAGGGCTACCTGGGCCAAACTATGGCCTAAAGATAGAAAACTCTACATGGGTCAGTTAGTGGACATGTCACACACACACAGTTAGTGGACATGTGTTGACTGTTACAACCTCTAAATTGATTCAGGTTGGATAAAGAACACACAAGATACCCCCAAGAACATACCCTACCCTTTTCCTTAAAGAAGAGAAAAAAAAAAAAATATATATATATATATATATATATATATATATATATCCCGAACCCCAAGACCCCAACAAAATTCCAATTCATTTTTCTGTGTTTTCTTTATGTCTCTTCAGCGTCTTCCCGCTTTTTAATTGTTAAAATTAATCTTTGAAGTTTGATGGAAGGACAAAAAACATTGGGTACCTCTAGTTTTCAATAACAAGAAATCATAATGTCAATCACTATTTTCTTCTCTCAATAACAAATTCAAATCTAACTCACTGTCTCAACTCACGATCTCTATCCCTCTTTGAACTTTTTACGTTCTTCGTGTTAAAATAATTGATTAAATGATTAAATTTATTTTTTTAATAAATTTAAATTTTTTAGATAAATGAAGATTTAACATAATATCAGAGTCAATATCTTGAATTCGAACCATATTTTTATTAATTCACCTTCATTTCAATTAAATATTCTACTTTTTAGACATCATCTATTAAAAATGGAGTTTGAAGCCACATACAAGGAAAAGTGTTAAAGTAATTGATTAAATAATTAATTTTACCTCATTTTATGAGCTTAAAATTTTAAAATAAGTGATCATTTACTTGTTCACAATAAAACTAAATTCAAAATAATAAAAATGATACATAACATGTTCAAAATTTCAAAAAAAAAAAAAAAGGAATGGTACGTCTTAAACTATTGACTAATTTTTTTAAAAAAAATAACTCCTTTAAATGAAGATAGAGATTGCTGATTAGCTAGGCAAATTTTAGTAAGTACATGCCACGGCACGTATACTTAACATTATAGGACTATAATTGAACCGAGCTGAGCTTAGTCAAATCGAGCTGAGTATTGAATGTTCAAGTTTGGCTCATTTAATTTATTTTTTTTTCGAATATGAGTCAAGCTCAAGCTTATTACAAAACCAAATAATCTATTCAAGCTCCGTTCATTTATTTTTTTTAACGAACTCAAGTTTGTTCACGAGCTACTCAATTAATTTAGTAATTCCATATATAAAGTAAATGTAACAAATGTTTGATTTTTTTTTTAAAAAAAAAATATTACTAATTATTAGTTACAATTTATTGTTTAAGTAATTAGATAAACTAACACTACAAATAAAATAAGACTTGTCGGCAATTATAAACCTGGCATATGCCCATATGCCAGTAAAGAGGAAACTAATTAATTCCTGGCATATATCCCTGTGCACCAGGAAGAAATAAAATTTCGTGGCACAATTATTATACAACAGGAAGCAGGAAAAAAATTGTGGTGTATGACCAGCTCTTTAAAAAACCTTCATCTTATAGTACTAGAAATAGATGCCCTATAAGTGGTTTCCTTCTCTAAAATAGAGAAAAATTTAAAAAAGTTATAAAAAATGTCACCACAGCAGTTGCCCTATTTTATGGCTCTATCCTTGAGTAGCTACAATGTTACCCAATACACTATTGTAAAGAATATTTGCATAGGAAAATAAAAAGTAGTTTGATTCTCTAAATTTTTCCTAAATTAGAAAAAATTGTTGAGTGTCTGCTGCTAGTCCTCTTACTCCCACTCTACACTCACACCTATGTGGCTTTAATTTTTAATTTTTAATTTTTAATTTTTAATTTTTAATTTTTAATTTTTACTTTTGGATTTGAAAACGGGTTGGAACCAACGCACACATATGCTTTCTCTCTCTCTCTCTCCCCGGCCAGTCGGCCGTCCTTCACTGGCGCCGTCTCCACCAGCCCGCATCTCTCCCGATCATCCGTCCCTGTCTCCCAGTGTTCCCTGAAATAGATCTGGCCATCCCTCTCTCTTGACGTCCCCTGAAATAGATCTGGTTGTTCCTCTCTCCCGACATCCCATGAAATAGATATGGCCATTCCTCTCTCCCGACATCCCATGAAAACAGTCGGCCATTCCCCTCTCTTAGAGGGGAATCTAATCTCAATTTTATATGTTTATCTTATAAAATATATACATTCATATACACACATATACATACATACATACATACATACATACATACATACATACATACACAAGCTCACTCATATACACACAAATTCACTTATATCTATATTCAGACTCACAATTACAATAATTCAACTTATATTTATTACACTACTGTTGGTACAGTTTTCGGTATGATGTGAATCTGCACATTCTTCGGGTGTTCTTCATGCTTCTTAATAATTCGGGGTAATTACCTTTTCCCCCCATGAACTACCAAAAAATGCGCGATGCCCCCATGAACTACCAACTCGACCAAAATAGAGCATTCAACTACCAAAGATAACCATTTTCCCCCCTTCCGTCAGTCACACGCCGTTTTACCCTCATTTTCTTCCTCTTTTCCCCCTATGAACTACTACCATCTTCCTCTTTTCCCCCCACGAACTACCATCATCTTCCAACATGCCCCCATATAAAATGGCACATGACCCGTTGACTGTTTGTTTTAACCCCTTTGACTGACGGAAGGGGGGAAAATGGTTGTCTTCGGTAGTTGAATGCTCTATTTTGGTCGAGTTGGTAGTTCATGGGGGCATTGCGCATTTTTTGGTAGTTCATGGGGGAAAAAGGTAATTACCCCTAATAATTCTATAAAACAATAAAAACTAAGAGACCCTTCCGGTGGTCCTCTCCGATGCCTAAATTAGCTTCTGTATTTCAAATAATGCTTTATGCATAAAAATTGAGTCTTAGTTTATACTTGGGGTATGGGCCTATTTATAGGCAAAGAGGCGGAGTCAAACCTGGATTAGGACTCCTGCTCCTTGTGGATCTGGAACTGCCGTCAGAGTTCTAATTGGACTTTGACCCTTTATTAGAATTCCAATCTGATATCTTTATTAGACTTCTGATCTGATCATTCTTCTTATTCGATTGGACCATGAGTCCTATCCCAATTCTACCAGGGATATGACTGATTTCTCTAGAGTAGTTGTTAAATGCCTATCTCCTTATTGGATCGGGTTGAGTGAAACTTATCCCCAACAGTTACCCCCCAATTCCCTTATCCGAAGCTTGCTTGAATAACGGGAATTTTATGTCTAAGGAAACCTGAGCTTTGTCTCCTTCTGAAAACCTGCTAACCTGCAAAACCTAAGGGTTAAATCTTACCCCACCATTACCTTCTTGTTTTTCCTTAGGGTTTTCTTCCTGTCTCTTGGAATGGCTAACTCCTGAAAAACCTGCAAAAACCAAGGGTTAAATCCGACCCCCCTTTTTTCTTGCTCTCGGATATGACTGATCCGAGAGTTTTCTTCTTTCTCTCTGCTAGGACTGATCCGAGAGCTTTCTTCTTTCTCTCGGCTAGGACTGATCCGAGACTCTCGACTAGGACTTATGACCACCTTTTTTTTTTTTTTTTTTTTTTTGTACAAATCACTTGCTTAAACATTAATCTCTTAAAATGCAAATGGATCCTCACAGTGGCACGATGATGTGTCGCAAAGCCAACATATGGTACATACCCCATAATATGTACCCGGTAAATCAGAGTACTACATCTAACTACTATGCAGCGGAAAAACATAAACTCAATAGCGAAAATCACATCTTAAACATCTATCATAAATTAATAACAAGAGCCATTTACCATCTATGTGTTTAAGTCTTTCCTCAATATAAATACATAACAAAGTTGGCTTTATACAAAAACAAGTGACACAGGCGTCACAAGCTATAGTAAAATTTACAAAACTGAGGACGCCCATAGTCCCGCAATTATAACCGTCGCGGCGAGCTTCAGTCATAATATCCCAACTGCACGTCTACTACCCCATCAACTACGACCCAAGTACCTACAGCCAAAGGGACATCATCTATACGGTTGTGAGGGTTTACCACATCCGTATAGGTGAAATGATAAGTTCACCGCTTCAGTACATAATACCGAGACCTCAGTGATATTAAACTAACTGACTTTTCCAAATGAACCAACTTTTCTTTTTAGTCTCGCGTACACTATAACAGCTACCAATTTATAAAATTTTGTTTGAAAACCCCCATAGCTGATATAGCAAACACCGACTATCAGAAAAACATTTAAAGCATACTATACAGTTGGACCCATACGTAGAAGTTCCATTGGCTTGGAAGCAACCACGTATAAACCCACCTACAATAATACTTTTATGTTGGTAGCTCAAATGCACATAGGTCTAACGTTATTAACTGTGATGACATTGTGGGGCAGTGCTACGATGAAGCAAAGCTTCCGGAATTTATCTGGAAGTTTTGCTTCACCATGGCATAATTGTAATTATTAATATTTACAATTATGCCATGGTGAAGCAAAACTTCCGGATGAATTCCGGAAGTTTTGTTTCACCCAAGCATTACCCGACATTGTGCCCCAGGGCATTACAACTTCATGTCAAAGCATATAGTTGTCCATGCGGTCACTAGAGTAAGACTCTGATATCCAAACACTTCTTACTGATGTGCCACGACAATCCATCTACCTACTCCCAAGCCACACTGATATCGCAACCAATAGCGTCAAAACCAAACACACTAAGCTTAAAACATGCCATCTCGCTCTTTAGTACAAGCTTACTATCATTTTCCGAACATGGTTAACACGGAATCCTAGGGCATTACAACTTCATGTCGAGCACATAGTTGTCCATGCGGTTATTAGAATAAAACTCGGGTATCCAAGCACTTCTTACTGATGTGCCACGACAATTCATCTACCTACTACTAGGACGCTGTATTACTCATACCGAACCATGACAATATTCTTGTTCGTCCAAGCTCAATGTTCTAAAATTATGCAACTAGACGATAGCAGTATACATAAGCTCTTTTGCCATTAAAACTCTTAGGCATATTAAAACATCTAGCATAAAAACTACAGTATTCTATATCATAAAAACACCACATAATTTAAATCATGCTATGTATGCTATGCATGCTGATGTGCTGCTGATAAACTGCTGAACTGAACTGTTACTGGGCTGCTGTTGTGTTACTGCTGGGTTACTGTATGCTCATGCTCTATACTACATGCTCTATGCTCTTTGCTTGACTAGTAAATATTGCCTTACTGTACCATGCTAATAAATCATACTTTTAAACATTTTAATATTTCATCCAAAACATGCAACACACTATACTTTACTCTGAAACTATCCTTGATATATTTGAACATAATTGAAACTACTCAAATCAAACCAAACAGATATATTCAACATACAGTTGGTTCGGATTTATAAAACAACATATATATTTTGCAATTCTATAATGTATAAAAATAACAGTTTCTCAGTGAGTAAAATATCACCTGGCTGCATTAGACTCTGACTTGAACATCCCCTCGGATTCTAGTCACTTGGACTCTACATTGGAGAATCAATTGAAGTCTCCAATCCGGACACTATCATGCAAACATTATAACGTTATACTATGCTATGGGACTCATTCTATGACCCTAAAACTACCCGTGTATTCACACGTCGTGGTACTCGCTTCTAAGTCTAGTTAACAATCTTAAACTATTATTAAGTTAACATTTAAGTTTAGGCTCATATCGTATCTTGTTTATTATTACAAGAATGTATTTATTATTTTCGTTAATTTATCTATTATTGTTGTATTACATTACTATTGTTAACCCTTTTATACGTGTCATTTATTTACTAAGTTAACAATATTTATCCTTAAGCCATATACATGTATGTGTATACATATATGCATATACGCATAAAATACTCAAGCCTAATCCATTAATACACATAAATATTATGTGTACATGAATAGGTAGATTAGGTACTAAGTGGTTACCTAATGGATTTATACCACATGTGTTTCCATATGCTTACTAGCTTATTTTTTTTACAAACTTAGAATTATTAGAATAATCTATAGCTCTTTAGCATTCTATTAGAATCGTTGTCCTCTTTTGATATTAACCATAGGCTTAGTTTTGTAACATTATCTAGTCCTTAATTCTTAAACACAAATGTTGTCATACTCTATACTCTATTTTCTATTCATCACTAATCTCGATAGGTAGTTTAGATCTAGGACCTTAATCTCATAGCATTCCAATTTAGTAACACATGTTCGCTTAGGTTACAAACTCATATTGTAATATTTACACATACAAAAGCTTTAAGGCATATACATGGGCGTAAAAACTAAGCATTATACATAGGTTCAACTTACTATTAATCCGCCACATTTTAATAATATTACATCTTCATCGATTACTCATTTTACATCACCATTCGTTCCATTTCCTTCTCTTGAACTCTTCTTCTAATTTATCTCCATACATTAGCCATGTGCTACCAAGATTAACCTCCAATAATTCTAACAAACCAACCTAACCAGTTTCCTTAATTAGAGTACCATTCGGTACTCAATTCCATACCAAGTTAATTCGAATTCATAAATTCCTAAAATATCCAAAACACCATAAGCATATCATGGAGCAAATATTAGCTCCCATCAACCAACTCCACATCAAAACCCATACTAAAGATCAATTCTACTATATTCTTACAATTACTTTGAAATCCTCCAATTTTGTTAACATCAACCCAAAAACATCAATAAACTTAGTCCCTAACAAATAAATATAAACTAACATAATTATTCCATTTACAAGCATAAAACCATATCTGGATTTCCATCCAAATAACCATCAAAATCGCTTTCCATTCAAACATCAACCACTCACAATAAAGCATCAATCTCCTCTAATTGGAAATACCTTCTACCAAAATTTCACAACAATTATTATCAATAATTTATAAATCACCTACCACATCACAACTGTCCGACACACAACCAGCCCCAATACTCATCCAATATTCAAAAAACATCATCATGCTTTAATCAGACCACAACAACTATATCATCCTAAAATCAGTCAACCACAGTGAACCCCCATCACAGTACACACAACCAATCAGTCAACTCACTGCCAACATACCCACTGGAACACCAAACAGAAAATCACCAATTCCTAAATACCGTGCATAGCCGAAGCAAACACCAAATCATCCTCATACAACCATTCGACCAACATCCAAAACAGGGTATCAAAATCCAACACTACCATCCGAAACCATCAACCAATGACCCAACAAAATCAACCCACCATAATCCAATCAAGAGTAAAATACCCAAAATAAATCAACAAACCCTAATTCCACAATAATCAAACTAATCCACAAAATTATAGAATTTATACCTTGGGGATTTTCCTCAACAAATCCACTGAAAGATGTCTCTGATTTTGCTGGAAAAGTCGCCGGAAAACACACAGTAGCTGCCCGAAAACGCACCACTAGGCGACTAGACGTCAACCCACTGGAAATCGGGCCTAGGTTGACTGGAATCCGCCCCTGGTTCGGCCATCGTCGCTCCTCAGGACACCAGCGATGACTCAACACACCGATCGGGTTCACAGGTCACTAGGTCACAAGTCTCGGGTTTTTTGGGCTCGCGGGTCGCGAGTTCAAGCTTCTGGATTCCACCGGAGCTCCTTAGCCTGTTGGAAATCGACTGGAACCGTCAAAAATCGCCACTGGAACCACCGTTCGTCGGCTCTGTGCACTACACAATGGGTCGTGGGTTTCGGCTCCTGGCTCTCTCTCGATCTCTCAGTCTCGGTCTACTCTCTCTCAACATGTGTGAAGAAGGGGAAGAGAGAAATGGGGAGGGGCTGCTGTGATGTGCGGGAGAACAGAGATTAGAAGGAGAGAAAGAGGAAGAAAATGGAGAAGGTGAGAGGCAGTGACGTGCGTGAGAGAAGAGAGGAGAGAAAGAAGATAGGGGACACGTGGCGAGCTGCTAGTGGCTGGAAAGGGATGATGAAATCTCTCTCAGCCAATCGGGCAATGACACATGGAAAAAGGGAGATCCGAGACTCTCGACTAGGACTGATCTGAGAGCTTTCTTCTTTCTCTCGGCTAGGACTGATCTGAGACTCTCGGCTAGGACTGATCCGAGAGGTTTTGCCTTGCTCTCGGCTAGGACTGATCTGAGAGGCTTTCTTCTTGCTCCCGGCTATGACTGATCCGAAAGGCTTTTGCCTACAAAAGAAGCGACATCAACAGGTTCCCGGTCCCTAGACCGGGAACACTCCGATGCTTAAGTCAGCTCTATTCTTTTATTCTGAAAATACTTCTTCCCAAAATCTGGGGAATTTTCTGCCTTTAAATGGTAACATGTCTGAGTTAAAAATAAAAGTCTAATTCTTTGCAAACATAAATGCTAAAAAATAAAAGTCTAGCCTGAAATTTCCGAGAGTCCTTTCTACCTGATCACGGGCAGATTCTGTTGTTGCCTCGGCTCTCTATGCCTTTAAATGGTAACATGTCTGAGTTAAAAATAAAAGTCTAGTTCTTTGCAAACATAAATGCTAAAAATAAAAGTCTAGCCTGAAATTTCCGAGAGTCCTTTCTACCTGATCACGGGCAGATTCTATTGTTGCCTCGGCTCTCTATGCCGTGGGCTTCTACTTCTTCGGTCCTCTCTTCTTTCTATGTCATCTCGGGGATCATTCTCCCGATCCCTTTCGTTTGGCTGATGACGGTCTCGGGGATAGTAATCCCGTGGCTGCTGATCTCAGGGTTGATAGTCCTGATGATTCCGAGGCCTGTTATTTCCTGGTTGGTTCCGTTGCTCTCCCAAGAACCTAACTAGCTTGCCATTCTTTATAAATTCTTCTATTAACAACCTTAGGGTTACGCACCCCTCGGTGTAATGCCCTGCTTGTTTATGAAAATCACAATACTTGCCTGCATTCCTGTAAGGAGGATTACCTGGTATCTTTTGTGGTTCCCGAAACGCCGGATCTCTTTTGATCTCTCTAAGGACTTCTGATATCTCGGCATTGAGAGGTGTAAAATTGTAATTTTTGAACTTCTTTACCTGCCTTTGCTCTTCCCCATCAGCTTTCCTGAATTCTTTCATTTTCTTTTATGATGCTGTCTCTCGGGGTAGCCTAGAACTGGCCATAGACTTCAGCGTCTCTTCCTGATTGATGAATTCTTCTACCTTATCCATGAGGCCCTACAAGGTACTCGGTTGGTCTGGCTTCCGGAACGTGTGTTCATCATCATGCTGGATCTTCTTTTTATTTTATAAGGAACGAATAATCGTTTCCCACAGACGGCGCCAAACTGTTGGTACAGTTTCCAGTATGATGTGAATCTGCACATTCTTCTGGTGTTCTTCACGCTTCTTAATAATTATGCAAAACAACAAAAACTAAGGGACCATTCCTCTCCAATGCCTAAATTAGCTTCTGTAAGAAAATAATGTTTTATGCATAAAAATCGAGTCTTAGTTTATACCTGGGGTATGAGCCTATTTATAGGCAAAGAGGCGGAGTCAAACCTGGATTAGGACTCCTGCTCCTTGTGGATCTAGAACTGCCGTCAGAGTTCTAATTGGACTCTGACCCTTTATTAGAATTCTAATCTGATATCTTTATTAGACTTCTGATCTGATCATTCTTCTTATTCGATTGGACTATGAGTCATATCCCAATTCTACCAGGGATTTGACTGATTTCTCTAGAGTAGTTGCTAAATGTCTATCTCCTTATTGGTATCTCCTTATTGGATCGGGTTGAGTGAAACTTATCCCCAACAACTACAAAGAACATTTCTTTTTTCCTTTTTTTTTTTTTTTTAAAAAAAAAAATACTTAATATGTTATTGTTACAAAGTTAAAAATAATAAAAATGAAGTTATACAAGCTTATATGAGCTTATACGAGTCAAGCCGAACCTAAATTTATAGGGGCTTGAATTTTTTGTTCAAGCTCTGTTTTAATAAACAAATCAATCCCGAATCGAACCCAAGTATGTTCACAAGTATCTCTACTCACTACTAAACCCTACCTTAAAAAAAAAAAACAAAAAAACTAGATATAATTGCACGTATAAATTGGAATGCTTTCTAATTTGCTTTATTTTAAGAGACATAAATAATGAATAATGCTTTTTTTGTCCTCTTAGAAATTAAAGAATTGCATAAAAGGTAAAAGCATGTAAAAACACGTAAATGGCCGCTAGAGCTGCTCAAGAGGGAAAAAAATAAAATTAAAAAGAAGAAGAAGAAATTGGTAGGATATCAAACCTTCTAATAAAAAATAATATCAAACTTATTTTATTTATTTATTTATTATTTATAAGAAAATGAAGTTTATTTATTGGTGCCATAGCATTTTATTTTATTTAATTGTTTTTATTTTTAGCCTTTTATTTAAGGGTAAAAACATAAATATATAATAAATTTTTGAGTCGGCGGACAATTTGAAAATGGTCCATCACTTTTTAATTTTAAATATTTACTCCTTAATTTTTTTATGTTTTTAAATTAGGTCATTTCGTCAATTTTTCATTCAGTTTCGCTAATTCCGTGAGGTTGAGTTCCTGATTGTTAACGTATGGACAACTCAGCAAAAAAAATGACGTCCTTTTATTTTATTATTAAATTATAAAATTATAAAATTCAAATTTTAATTTTATTTAAAAGAAAACCGGCCGCCACCCCTGAAGATGGCCGGTAAACTCATTCCTGTAGAGTGAGAAATCTACAAGGCTCCATTTCCTAAAGAGATGCAGAAAACATATTGACTAATTTGGGGCTTAGGGTTTGTAAAGTTGTAAAGTTCTTTCATCATGTTTTCCAGTTTCCACCTCTGAAGCTGATTTGTGCTTGAGCAGGTCGAGTCAAATGTTTTTCAGTTATTCTAGAATTGAAAAACAAGTAAACAAAAAAGCTTTTCTCTCCCAACAAGAAACGGAGCAGGGCTCACCTCTTTATTATCTATAAATATCTCAAACCCCACATTCAGATCCCCATACACTACTACTTCCTTTCGTCTTCAGATTTTTTTTTCCTTTGCAACACAACTCCAAACCATGGCCAACCAAGCTGAATCCTCTGATTCGTAAGCACCCAACCCAATTCCCAGATCCCCATTTTTCTTGTCTCTCTCCGATCCACATGCAAAATCAATCGATTATTTTTGGTGGGTTTAACCTGATTTTGTTTTGTTTTTTTTCTCTAATTTATTTTATTGTGGTAATGGTTTTGGATTTTCAGTAAGGGAACGAAGAGGGATTTCAGCACGGCGATTCTGGAGCGCAAGAAGGCTCCGAATCGGCTTGTTGTGGACGAGGCAATGAACGATGACAACTCTGTTGTCGCGCTTCACCAAAAATACTGACCGAGACAGAACACGCAAAACCCGTGAATGAGGAAGCTGAATGATCAAAAAGGGTATTCGAATTCGAACCCATTCTGCTCTTGAAATTCCCTAACGGACGGAGAACGATTCTCGGAAACTCGGTATCCATTGCAATGTAAGGGTAATCGTCTACAATGGCCCCACCCCAAGGGGTTGGCCCAGTTGGTCAAGGGCTCTAGGCACTTAGGAATATTTTCCCTTGGCTTGCTATGGAGATCGAAACACGCTGCAAACAATTTTTTGGGCCAGTCATCTGGGCAGAGCCTGTGACTCAATATATTAAACCCGTTGGGGCATCAGGTGTGTGCTGGGAATTAATATGCCGATCTTGACTGGACCTCTAGAATTACTTGTATTGGGTGTAGTCCAATCGACATGGTGTATGTCTGACTAAAGATAAAACAGGATACCTTGATAAAAAAAAATTAAAAAATTAAAAATAAATTCATCTACAATGGCCCGAATCAGATCAAATTTATCTTCAAGATTATCGTTCCAAACTTCCCGGATGTGAATGGAATCGCTTTTCGGCAAAATCGACATTTTTTCTCTCACGTGTACAACAATAGTTGGAACAAATAACAAAGACCCAACAAATCCTGAAACCCTAAATCAGCAAATATAGCCCAATAAAACAAACCCCAAATCAAAACAAAGAAACCCCATATCTTAAAGACCTCAAAAAATGCCTAAAATTCCAAGCATTCCACGCATTCAATACCAAAAATGAAAGAATAGAAACCATGAAATCTTATCTGTGAGACTCAAAATCTGAAAAGCTTATTGTGCTTCAACCATGGGGCTGGGTGGCAGCCATCCCAGGCCACCTTGGCTCGCAGGCCACCCACTCTCAAAGGGATGCCCCCAAATTCCTACTTTCTTTTAAAAAAAAAAAGAAAAATTGAATTTTTTAATTTTATAATATAATAATAAAATGATATTTTTTAAAGGTAACATTTAAAACGTCGTCTTTTTTGGTTGAGTTGTCGATACTTACATGAACAATCGGTGACTCAATCTCACGGAGTTAACAAAATTGGATAGAAAATAAATGGATGGACCCAATTCAAAACTGCAAAAAAATTAAAAATTAAATATTTAAAATTAAAAAGTAAGAAACCATTTTCAAATCGAGCGTCGATTAAGGGATTTATTATACATTTACTATTTATTTAATTGTTTTGGTACAGTGATAAAGGATTTGGTACCCTAATATATATATAATTTTTTTTTTTAAAATAAAGGTTTTGCCTTAGTCTCTGCCCGACTCCGCTGCGGACGATACAGAGGCCAATAAGTCAAGACGAGAGACAGAGAAGGAGAGATCGGTGGTTGGTGGTGATAGATAGATCAAAATGGGCGCGATAAAGGCGGCAATCGGAGATGCAGTGCTGACATTCATGTGGGTTTTCAGCGCATCCACGCTTGGGGCAGCGACTACGGTGACAGCCAGAGCCCTTGGAATTGAAGGTCTGGTGTGGCCTTCTGTCTTCATCACTACCGTGCTTTTATTTTTTCTCGTCTTCGTCTTCACCTTGATCGGTGATGCCTTGGGTGGGGCCAGCTTCAACCCCACCGGCACAGCCTCCTTTTACGCTGCCGGCCTGGGTCCCGACACCCTCTTCTCCATGGCCCTACGCTTTCCTGCTCAGGTCTTCTCTTTCTCTTTTTCAGTTTCACAATTTCATCTAACAACTAACATAACATGCATGCCTCCTTTGTGTTTTTTCATTTTTTGTTTCTTATATAGATCGGCTATTCTTTGTGTATTCAAAATTCTTATATTATTGACTGAACAAATCGCTGTTTCTTTTTCTTTTTCTTTTTTCTTTTTTTAAATGTACTTCGCTTTTGTTGAATTTCTCATCTGTTTCTTTATGCAAATATGCCCCCCCTACTTTTTGCATTCCCCCCCTTTTTTTTTTTTTTTAACGAATGTCTGCAAGCCAATTTTACAAAATTTCCTGCCAGAATCTTTTTTTCCTGTCACTCACTCTCACTCTTTACTTGGTTCTTATCTAAACCTCTAAGCATAACCATGACGTGCTGTTCGTACTTATCTTGCTTACTTATAGTTCATTCTTAATTGTTTTAATTTCCTAGGGCAGAACCACATTTACGCTGACCATTTGCCAAAAAAAGGAAAACAAAACAAAACAGAGGAAGATGCGACAAATGTTTAGGTTGTTGAATAAAAACATTCAAAATAATATTGTCTGCTTGACAGGCAGCCGGTGCTGTGGGTGGTGCTCTGGCAATCATGGAAGTGATGCCGAAGCACTACAAGCACATGCTTGGTGGGCCTTCTCTCAAAGTTGACTTGCATACTGGAGCCATTGCGGAGGGGGTGTTGACTTTCCTCATTAGCTTTGCTGTCCTTTTAATCGTACTCAGGGGTCCTCGTAGCCCTATACTGAAGACATGGTTACTTGCGATGGCGACAGTGGCATTAGTCATTTCGGGTTCTAATTACACTGGACCTTCCATGAATCCTGCCAATGTGAGTAGATCCTTGCACTTTGTATTACATTCTCATGGAAAATATGGCATACTTTGTTGTAACATGAAATGCATTATACGCATTGCTAATGATTAGTGGTACGCTAATTATGACAAGGGATTAAATAATATTAGGATATATTCAATGAATGCCTTGTAGTTTCTTCCTTATTTTTTGTTCTTTTGCATGGCAGCACTTTTTGTCTATCTTTAAGAATTAACAGAATGTATCATTGATGAAACACATTGCAACAAAAGCATACCATATCTTCTTGTCCATCTGATGGAGTAATAAATGTGATAAAGCCAACAATAATTTGGAGATAATCCTTCAAAAAAGAAACCTCCTCTTTTATTCAACTGAATTATATCTAAAGAAAAAGAAAAAGAAAAAGAAAAAAAGAAGAAGAAAGAATCTTGGTGTCTATTTATTTTTCCATTTCTGGTTGCCTTTCTTTTCTCCCACTTATCTCCTTATGTTACCTAGAACCTTTGTGAACTCACCTGTCATAATGTTTACGTACATTTTAGGTTATTTACCTGTGCAGCACTTGAGATCTGTCTTGAATTCTGGCCTGGTGTATGTGTAAGGTTGACAATGGCTGGACTTTTCAAATAACTACCATATTCTGCCCTATTGGGAAGGGAATTCTAAAGAACTTTTTAAGCACTGACAGCGCAAAGTTAAGTGGGCTAGGCAGCTGTGAGATTTTAGTTAGTAACTTCTAACGTGTGTTAGGTTCAAGATAGGGTAGGGTTTGAATCAGTCCTACTTGGCATACCCTGGATTATAAGCACATGTTACATAGCCGTTATTTATGGGCGTTCTTTAGAAAGCTCTTAGCCTGTACAATTGTTAATTACCATTGGACTTTTGTGCAAAGTTGCTTTGGTTAGATTGACTGCTGCTTTATTTTCTAATTCGAGTGGAAGTTTCTTTTATCAACTTTCTGATATTGAAACTCATCTCGAATGCCAGACAAGACAAGGCCTGTCGTGTAGAGGGATAAGTTGGCCCCACCTTTGCCCGTTTGTAATATACGTTTATTATGTGAGGAGGATGTTTTACAAAAAACTTCTAACATAAGTTTTCTCTACAAATTGCCTCACTCATCATGTGAAAATTTTTGTGGGCCAAAGAAAGATTATTGCCTAAAGCACTCATTCTTTCTTTCTAGATGAACCAAGTAGATGAAGGAAGAAATTAGTATCTTCTTTCCGACCCCCCACCTTATTCTACCATAAATATGGCCTTCAAAATTGAGTTCTTCTCAAACCTTTTACATCACCATAGATCCATACCATGGAGAGGGTTTTGATATTTTTGGGTTTGGCTAAATAATATTATATTTTCTGCTAACCAACAACCAAGGAGAAATAGTCTTCAGTCTAAGCAGAATGAAGATGGTGATAGTTTGGGGCATAGAGTCAATAGTTGGTGGCAATGGTGATCACAGAATGGTGGCAATGGTTGATGATTATAAGTGATGATGGTAATGGTGTTGCTGTTGGCGATGACTGTGAGTGTTGACGCTAATGGTATTGATGGCAATATTGATAGCAATAATTGCAGTGAATAGGGGTAGGTAAAAATGAATATGGGAGCATTTCGTATAACTTTTATTAACGCACTGTTAATGCCATCCTGCCTATGGAACTTCTTTTTTCGAGATTTGTCGGGGAGAGGGAGGGGTGTGGGGGGTTTGTAGTTTCAAAATTGATTGTAGTAATATATTTTTTCACAAATATAAGAAAAATTTCTTAAGTTACCTTATTTGATTTGTGATCTTAGGAACATTGAGGAAATGAAAATATGCTAATGGGAAACTATTTTTATGAGCAAATATAAGTTTGACCTACTTTTCTTCTTCTTCTTCTTCTTCTTTTTATTTATTTTTTATTTTGAAGTTTTTGTAATATCTCACCATTTTGGGACTCAGTTGCGGGAATTTCCCACCTTGTACTCTTAACATGCAATTCTAAGGTTGCTACCTAGATGCTTGCTAAAGAAGCAGTTCCTTGTAAAAGAATCATTGGGGCATGACAGACACTCGAATCAGATTGAGAGACATTTAGGATGGTGAAGGAAAACATTTCCAATTTCAGACATGTCCATGAATGAAGAAGTGATGAAAGGCACGTTAGTTCCTAAGTTTACCTTAAGAAGATCCTAGTACAATAATAATTACTAAAATCTTTATCCTTAATTCAAATTCAAAAGTTTAATGTAACCAAACCTTTATGGCTAGGAGTTTTACTCTTCTATAGATCTTCATATTACGAGATTGACGGGGGGTTTCTTTTGAATCTTGGGTTTTATTGTTTTATGGGGGATTACTTTGTATCTTGGGTGTTGGATGGGGGGTTCTATTGGGTTTTATTTTATTATGGGGGTTACTTTGTATCTTGGGTGTTTGTTGGAGGGTTTCTATTGTATCTTGGGTTTCATGTGGGTTTTGGGTGTTGTGGGTATGCAGTTTCTTATGGGTTTTTCATGTGGGCTAGCTGGGTTGCTCATGTGTACTTAGGGGCGCCTTACACTTTTTTAATGAAATTTTCTTACTTATCAAAAAAAAATATTACGAGATTGACGTGTTTAACCATTGCTTTAAGAGTTGGTTTTATGGTAAGGACTTGTCTCATAAGGATCAATAGAAGGAGACTGATCTAGCTCGTATCATTTTGGGTTCTCTAGGGGTAGAGTTTGTGAAGTTAAAGGAAACTTTGCTAGATATGCTATCTTGGATGAGGATTTATTGGTGTCCAATCTAGAAATTGATATATATAAATATTTGTGCGTGTTTGTACCTCTTTTTTTCATTTATGTTTTTCCCATAAATATAAGTGTTTGAAATTCTAAATTCTTACACTCTTCTTTGAGCAAAATTTGAGCTATAGATTAACCTCATACCCAACTTGTACCTCTTCCCTTTTCTGTATGAGAGTCTTGGAGTCCAGCCATGGAGGGGTGGATTTGGGGACGGTTAAGGCTATTGCCACAGTGTAAGCCTTTGGTATGTTATGTTATTATTATTAATTTCTAGAAGCATGTGAGTCCTCCTGAACGAGATTTGTCTAACTTCTGATTGGGAAGTTAGGTTCCCTGAGGTGACGCAGAAAAGGCTCCCCCGACTATTCTCTGACCATTTTCCTATTCTCCTCGACTGCACGCTTTCTGCTGCCAGTAGTAGGCCGTTCAAGTTTGAGAATATGTGGCTCAAGGTAGACGGTTTTGTGGGGTTGGTAAAACAATGGTGGGATTCTTTCTCGTTTCACGGCTCTCCCAGTTTTGTTCTTGCTTGTAAACTAAAGGCATTGAAAGCTAATCTGAAGAAGTGGAATTCAGAGGTCTTTGGTAATGTGGAGAGGAACAAGAGAAAGCTTCTTACGGAGCTTCAGGCGATTGAAAGAGTGGAAGGCAGTAGGGCGTTGGGTGAGGGGGAGTTGCAAAAGAAGATGGAGATTGTTAGAGAGATAGAGAGAAGCTCTTTGCAGGAGGAGATTTGTTGGAGGCAAAAGTCCAGGGTAACATGGTTGAAAGAAGGAGATAAATGCACAAAATTCTTCCATGCTATAGCAAATTCAAACAGAAGGTATAACTCTATGGACTCCTTGTTGATTGGAGACTCCATTTCTTCTAATCAGGCAGAGATAGGGAAGCATGTGGTTCAGTTCTATCAAGACCTGTTCTCTGAGAAGCACAGTGGGAGGCCCCGGTTAGATGACCTAGCATTTGATGTTATTTCAGAGTCAGAAGCAAGGTGGATGGAGAGAGCTTTTGAGGAGGAGGAAGTCAAAAAGGTAGTGTTTGCGTTTAAGGGTGACAAAGCGCCGGGTCCGGATGGCTACACCATGGGTTTCTTCCAAGCTTGTTGGGAGATAGTGAGATTGGACATCATGGAGGTTTGCTCTGAGTTTCATGCTAGGGGAGTATTCGAGAAGAGTGTGAACGCTTCTTTTATTACTCTTATCCCGAAGATCCCAGGAGCTCAGTCTCTCAAAGACTTCAGGCCCATAAGTCTAGTAGGAGGTATTTACAAGATTATTGCTAAAGTCTTGGCTAACAGGTTGAAGACGGTCATGGACAAGATTATCTCCAAAGCCCAGAGTGCCTTTATCAAAGGAAGGCAGATCCTCGATCCTATTCTCATCGCGAATGAATGCCTGGATAGCCGTCTGAAATCGAGGGAGCCGGGAGTCGTATGTAAATTGGATTTAGAAAAAGCGTATGACCATGTTAATTGGGACTTCCTGGTGTATATGCTAAGGAGATGTGGGTTTGGGGAGAAATGGTGTTCGTGGATAGCTCGGTGCATTTCCACTGCAAAGTTTTCGGTGCTTATCAATGGATCTCCTTACGGATTTTTTAGTAGCTCCCGAGGTCTAAGGCAAGGAGATCCCTTGTCCCCTCTTCTGTTTGTGTTTGTTATGGAGGCTTTGAGTCGCATGATTATGGCGGCAGTGAGGGGGGGTGTGTTGGATGGGTTTAAAGTGGGCGATGCTACTTTCTCTCACCTGTTGTTCGCAGATGACACTTTGATATTCAGCGATGCTAGTCCGTCCAAGCTGAGGTCCTTGCGAGGTCTCCTGCTCATTTTCGAGGCGGTTTCGGGGCTTAAGGTTAATTTGGCCAAATCCAGCATTATTCCTGTGGGGAACGTCAACAATATGGGGAGTTTAGCCGATATTCTAGAGTGTGAAGTGGCTACTTTGCCTGTGATGTACCTGGGCCTTCCTCTGGGGGCACATTACAAGTCGACTCGGATTTGGGATGGAGTTATTGAGAAGGTGGAAAAACGGTTAGCAAGTTGGAAAAGGGTTTATCTCTCTAAGGGAGGGAGAGTGACATTGATCAAGAGCACGCTCTCCAACTTACCAACGTATTACATGTCTCTTTTCCCTATTCCGGTGAGTGTTGCTTCTCGCATTGAGAAATTACAACGCGATTTTCTGTGGGGTGGTTTGGGTGAAGGTTTTAAATACCATCTGGTGAGTTGGGAGAAGGTGTGTACTCCTATATCAAATGGGGGGCTGGGCATCAGGAAACTGGTTCACTTCAATCGCGCCTTGCTAGGCAAGTGGTTATGGCGTTTCGGAGTGGAGAGAGAGGCTTGGTGGAGAGTCGCGGTGGACTCAAAATATGGAAGTTTGTGGGGTGGGTGGTGCTCACGAGAGGGTGGTGGGGGGTTTGGAGTAGGATTGTGGAAGTATATAAGGAAAGGCTGGGAGACCTTCTCAAAGTTCATTAGATATGAGGTGGGGGATGGGAGCAGGATTAGATTCTGGCATGACTTATGGTGCGGGGATGCGGTTCTGAAAAATGTGTTCCCTGATCTCTTTGGCATTGCACGGGTGAAAGATGCGTCAGTGGCTGATAATTTGGAGCGTTTGGGCGGGTCTTTACAATGGAATGTGAGCTTCATTAGAGATGCCCATGATTGGGAAGTCGAGGTTTTTGCCGCATTCTTCCAAGTGCTGAGCTCTACAAAGGTGAATCTCGAAAGGGGAGATTGTATTAATTGGGCCAAGTCCAAGAAAGGTGTATTCAGGGTGAAGTCTTTTTGTGAGGCTATGATGGATGATGGAGATTCTTGGTTCCCATGGAAGTGTGTGTGGCGGACACAGGCCCCCCCGAGGGCAGCTTTCTTTACTTGGTCTGCAGCTCTAGGCAAAATTCTGACATTGGACAACCTTAGGAAGAGGAAGATGATTATTGTTAATAGATGCTGTCTTTGCAAGCGGGATGGTGAATCAGTGGACCATATTCTGTTGCACTGCGATTTAGCCTCAGCTCTGTGGAATAATATCTTTTCTCGCTTTGGTATATCATGGGTTATGCCTAGAAGGGTGCTTGACTTAGCTGCCTGTTGGTGGAAGAAGGGGAGAGTAGGAAGTGCTACCTCGTGGAAAATGGTGCCTATTTGCTTGTTTTGGAGCATATGGAGAGAAAGAAACCTTAGGATTTTTGAGAATGTAGAAAACTCCCTAGAGGAGGTGTTAGAGCTGTTTCTCCATACCTTGTATGGTTGGTCGATGGCTTTTCTGTACCCCTTATCTATCAGCTTTGCTGAATTTCTTACTTCTTTCTCGAATTCTAGCTAGGTGATTCCTGTTGTATACTACTAGTGTACGAAGGGGCGCCTAACGCTTTCAATAAAAATTTCATTACTTATCAAAAAAAAACACTAAGTTCGCACGTATGCCCAACACCTTTTTTAGAAGAGCAAAGTGTCTAATTAATGATAAAATCCTGATTTAGCCTCTTCACTTATAGCAAACCTTATATCTTTCTGAGACATATATAATTGGAATATGCTTTGGATAACTGACTGTTGCAGGGCCCGCTTCTATTCAAAAAGTAATGATGGTTTGTCTTGCCCACAGGCTTTATTATCATTATTTGGGTCCTCAAGCTCTGCAGTGTTTTTTTCAATTTTTGTTCCAATTTAATTGCATCATGATGCCCCTGATGCAAAAGATATGATGTTGGTTTTTTTTTTTTTTTGGTTCTCTCCCTTAAAGTATCTTTCTTTCCGAGCTTCTTGTTGTGCATTGCATTCTTTGAGAATTAAGTGGGATTAAAAAGTTCGAGCTTTCATATCTTTTCATGATACACCTAGGATTGTGGCACTATTAGGATCGATTTCTGTGTCCCTTTAGGCTATTCAAAGTTGGGTATTGATAGATCTCATACAGAGTAATCTGGCTCATTGTTGCTTCTTGCCTTGTTGGAAAAGGTGCAGATGTTTTCTACTGAGTTTGCTCCTTTACCGTCTTGGGAGAGGTTTAATTTTATCAGCTCGGCTAGGATAGGTGATTCTGCCATTTTCACTTGTGGCTTTAAAACGTTTGGCATTTGTCCTTTGAGGAGCATCCATTTCTTTGTAGAAATCTCTTAGCCTCTTAGTGCAACGAATATTTCGTTCTCATGGGTTTGTAGATGCAATACATAAATCTAATTTTGTATTTTTGGCGGTGGGGGGATAGGGTTCTCATGGGACTTGCATATACTTGGAATTGTTCTCCTCTTGTGGACTTTGGCTTACAACTTTTTTTTTTTCCTCAGAGCTTGTTTAGTTTTCTTCTTATGAGGATCTCTCTCTCTCTCTCTCTCTCTCTCTCTCTCTCTCTCTCTCTCTCTCTCTCTCAATTTGTTTTCAATTAAAACAGATGTTTGTCATGCAGGATGAAATAAAATGCTGACAGGCTCCTTAGTGATTATCCTTGGAAATTGATCTTCTTCTTAATGAACTAACAATCTCCCTCAATTAGTTTTTCTCAATATTCTGAGCAATGTTATGTGCAATACTGATTGCCAAGTCTTACTTAGTAGAGTTCCATCAGTAAATGAACTACAATAACGAACTTTGAAAGATCTTAAGCCGTAGAAGCTCCTTAGACTTCATAAGTTACTCGAAGTTCTTCTGTTGTACTATAACTTGCACTGTAAACTATTTTTCCCCGTCATTTGTACTTCATCTTCAAGATCTCTTGAAAAGTAAAGATGCCAAAGTAGTCTGTCATTCTCCTTCGTTATAGAGTATCATACCACGGCTGCTACCATGCTGAAATTGTTTGGCTTGATCTTTTTCCTGACTTTGAGTTTTTAACTTAGGTAAAACTTCACTTACCCCCTCTAATACCACGTGATTTGCAATTTCCCCCTAAACTTAAAAAATTCACAATGTGGGGTTCTAATCTATCAGCCTGTTTTAGTTATCCCCTACAACTAATTTTTTTCATTAACTTAGATGGCTAACATGTTAAATATCCATTATACCCCTATAAAATTTATAAAAATACATCTATGCCCTTAGATTAACGAATAAAAAAGTAAAAAGTAAAATAAAATTTTCAGAAAAGCAAAAAAGACAAAAAAAAAAACAAAAAAAAAGAGTTTTTTTTTTTTTTTTAAAAAGAAAACAAAACTGATTCAGTGATTCACAGACACTCCGTGTGTCATCATACCCATGGCGTGGCTGTGGTTCATGCCAGACCATGAATGTGCCATGGGACGTGGGCCACATTTTTTGTTTTGTTTTTGTTTTTGTTTTTTGTTTTGTTTTTTTTTTTTTAATTTTATAAAGGGGCTATTTTGGTCATTTTTACTTCTTCTGTAAGGATTTAGAGTAATGCTAAATACTACACTATCATTCAACCTTCATTCCACTATACTGACATGGCATTGCCAATCCACCATTGAATTATTTTTTTTTTAAACAATAACTGATCCAACAGTGGATTAGCAATGCCACATCATCATAGTGAGATGAGGTAATTGAAAGGGGTTGATAGATTAGAACCCCACATTACAAAACACTTGGTAGATTAAGGGGTAAGTGAAGTTTCCCCTTTAACCTATTATTGAACTCTTACTCCTGCCAATGAGCTCTAACTTAATGGTACCTCCTCGCCCTCTAAGAACAAGAGGAGGGTAATGTTGTGAGTTATCAATTAAAAAAAAAAAAACAATTTCCTACTTCCCTCAATTTTAATAAATGGAGTTCTATGTAAAAGGCTCTGATTTAAAAGTTGTCAAGCATGCCAAGCATCAATGAGACTAAATGCCTTCTTTGTGATGTTGCTATTATCTCGTATCATTGCTGAACACCCATTTCAGAGTTTTTTGTTCTTTTGTTTTAATGATATCCAGCACACTTCCACGCTTTTCTACTTGATAAACTTGCTATATAACTCCTAGAGTTGTTTGTTTTGCAATCTACCATTTTTATATCAAAAGTTGAACTTCTTCTATTGATTATTTCTTATATTCTAATAATCTCCATGATTTTGTACTGTTCATGTAAATAGCAGGTTCTTATTTCAATTTGACTTCCAACTTATCATGTACAAGCATACATAGTATATACATATGTGTGTGTGTGTGTGTGAGTGTGTAGAGAGATAGACAAAGTTTTTGCTTTAGTAAATGTGGAACATAGGTAACTGATTGTCCAATATAAAGATGTGTGAACTGACCTGATAACTTGTTTGCAGTAGTTGTATCACTTATTTGCTTTCTTCTTATCTTTTGTTAAGTTGACTCCGGTGTAGAGATCTTTCAAGTTTTTCTGATTACTTCATATGCTTGTATCTATATATCTTCATATATGGAAGATTAAAATTTGAGGTGAGTTTTCTACTCTAAAATTTGGCTATTGAGGTTCTATATCACAATATTTCCTGACAATGAAAACAAAGCATGAAAACAAAATGGAAGGCGGGAGAGAGAAAGTGGGGGAGGGAATAAAAAAAGAATAATTTTTTTTGAACCAAAAAAATAACTTATATTTTAATGAAAGCCTTATGGGATGTCTCTGCAGGCCTTTGGTTGGGCATATGTCAACAACTGGCACAACACATGGGAGCAGTTTTATGTCTACTGGATCTGCCCCTTCATTGGAGCAATATTGGCTGCTTGGGTCTTCCGGGTTCTCTTTCCCCCAACCCCAGCGAAACAGAAGAAAGCCTGAAGAGGCACAATATCTTATCTGCTCGTCCATTTAGTAAATAAGCTTGCTGTTGGTAATAGTGGTCTTTCTTGTTTTACTTTTTTTACTAGCAAGTATTGGGACTCTCTTCAGCTTATGGATCAATAATATATAACCTGTCAAGAAATGAATATTTGCAGCCCGTATGCAAGGTTTGCCAATTGACTGGTCCATTTTTGTTGTGTTGGTGATGTCGTCTACTTTCTATTTTTTTCTTTACTTTTTTATTTTTTATTATTATTATTTTTTTTTTATGAGCAAGTAGAAAGAAAGAAATTTAGATCACAGGGTCATGACCATTAAACAAAGGGGAATAGAGAATGCGGGTGGAGAGGTATGGAAATATTTCTAGTAAAGTAATTGAAAGGCGACTCACCCCTCTACAGATAGGATGTGGTCTGCCTTTTAAGAGAGCTACGTCTGTATTAGTGTCCTTGGTTCGTTGTTGGATATCTGTAAACTGTGGCTACTCCGAAATAGTGCGATTTAACTCAGAAAAAGTGTATTACTATTTTGGAATGATATGTGAAACTCCGAAAAATTGCGATTCAACTCCGAAATAGTCTAGGTTCGTGATCCTCTATGCAGAATTCAGAAATCCCATTATTTTTTGGCTTTTGTTTTCATGTTCGCAAATTCTCATAAAATTTGAAAGGACTCGACTTTCACATTTGATCTTTAACTGTCAAAATTTCAATAAAAAGAACGCATCATAGTTTGAAACAAATAAAAGGGAGGAATGTTATATATTAGATTTTTATCTTATAACTATTTTATAAAGTTGATGTAGAAGTTTTAAGTAATCTTTAAATTTTATAGTTTTTTAACAACATTACTCTAAGAGTTAATTGGGACAGTCATGCCATTTTTTTAGGAATAGCTGTAAAATAAAAATATAATTTTTAACGTTAAATAATAAAAAGTATTTGTAGGTTTTCTAAGAACAGGCAGGAATATCAAACGGAATTAAAGAATTTCATTGGGAGATGGAATCTTACTCACAGCAAGGGGAAGAAATCAATTAGTTGAATCAATTAGTTGGGCTTTCATCTTAATTTTAAAGAGTAATTACCTTTTTCTTCATGAACTACTAAAAAATGCGCGATGCTTCCATGAACTATCAACTCGACCAAAATAGAACATTCAACTACCAAAGACAACAATTTTCCCCCATTCCGTCAGTTAGAGAGGTTAAAAGAAACAATCAACGGGTCATGTGCCGTTTTACATGGGGGCATGTTAGAAGATGGTGGTAGTTCATGAGGGAAAAGAGGAAGATAGTGGTGGTTCATGGGGGGAAAAGAGGAAGAAAATGAGAGTAAAACGGTGTGTGACGGTCACGTGACCTGTTGACCGTTTGTTTTAACCCCTTTGACTGACGGAAGGGGGGAAATGGTTGTCTTTGGTAGTTGAATGCTCTATTTTGGTCAAGTTGGTAGTTTGTGGGTGCATCGCGCATTTTTTGGTAGTTCATTGAGGAAAAAGGTAATTATCCCTAATTTTAACTAGTATAATAAATGGGGGCAACGGGAGTTCTTTTAGTAGCGGAATTTTGTTTTAGTGTAGGCCTGCAACATGTTTTTTCTAGAAGGCGATGCTTTACAAATGGTCAATGCAGTGAAATCTTCTGAGCGTATTTAGAACAGATTTGAGCAACTAATAGAAGATATCCGAGGAGTGCTTACTTTGTTTTTTAACTGGCAGTTTAGTATCAAATGAGAATGTAATCGAGTAGCTCATATTTTGACAAATAAAGTAATTTCATACGTTCGTAATGAGACCTGATGAGAAGTCGTTTTATATTATATTTATGATATTGTTATGTTAGAACTAAATGTTCTATGATGTTGATCTTTGACCAATAATATTAAAAGTTAAAAATATATATATATATATATATATATATATATATAATAATTTCCTCATTTTTAGAAACAACTTTCTGTAGTCTTGACACTATATTTTATCACTGGCATATTTGGAAGTCTCTGTTGCGTGCAAATGCATAGGTATATGGCGTAAAGACTACAGAGTCCCTATATATGCACATGCTAGAAAAAAGCCTTACGTTATGCAATTCATTTTCAGCCAAAAAGGAAAAAGAAAGAAGAAATAAAAGGGGCCCTTTTTTTTTTTTTTTTTTTTTTGTTTTTTTGTGTGTGTGTGTAAGACGTAAGTGAGATAAAACTTCATTAGTGGAAGAGAGAGAGGGGCGACAACAGCGCGCACAGAAAGAACGAAAGAGAAAAGGCAGTAGTAGTAGTAGCGTCTCGTAACCGTCTCCGCACCGCCTCCCAAAAACGGCATCGCGATTGCGAGTCTCCGATCCCGATTTACAAACGTATATTTCTTTATTTTTTCTCCGCATAGATAAGATACTGATTGATTGATAGAAAAGTTCGTGATTCCCCATTACATTGCATTGCATGTTATCGTCGTCGTCGTCGTCGTCATCATCGTCGTCGTCGTCGTCGTCGTCATCGTCGTCATCGTCATCGTCATCGTCATCAGTGTCATAATCATTTGTAAATAGGAGAAGTAATAAAACAGAAAATAGAAGGAAAGAATCGGTGGGAGTCGAAATCGGGCGAGCTGGAGGCCGTACAGGAATCCCAGTCCTTGAAGGCTACTCCCGCCGCCGCTGCCGGAAACGGACAGATCCGGTACCGATCCCCCTCGTCCGCCGAATTGCTGGAGGGCCAGTCCACATCTCCAACAGATCATCAACACGAGGCTCTGGAATTCGAGAAAATGCTAAAGCGGCCAGGCCTCCGCCACGAGTCCTTGTCGGACAAGATCTACCGCTTCCGAGGGGTATTGCTCATAGTATCTGTGCCGCTCCTCCTCATCACCTTCGTCCTCTTCCTGATGCCTGCCGCTTCTCCCTCCCCGTCCCTCAGCATCCTCAAGATCCCCTCCGATCTCAGATCCCCCAAGTCCTACGCCGTTATCTTCGACGCCGGTAGCTCCGGCAGCCGTGTCCACGTCTTCTGCTTTGATCAGCATCTCAATCTCCTTCCCATCGGCAAAGATCTTGAGCTCTTCGTGCAGGTATTGATGCTACACCTTTACCGTTACCCATTCAACTCGATTGCGGTCCACTCCTTGCTATGTTTGCTTATTTTAATTACCATTGTAGATAAAACCGGGTTTGAGCGCGTTTGCCAATGATCCCCGGGAGGCTGCCAATTCTCTGCTTTCCCTATTGGATCAAGCCCAAAATGCCGTTCCCAAAGATTTGCGTCCCAAGACGCCTGTTCGTGTTGGGGTCCGTAGTATTTCCTATAATGCCTTTCTTTTCCCTTTTTGTTGCACGCTTTCATTTCGGCTCATTTCATTTGTACTACATTTGTTTTCTGATAGAAATTTGATTTTGATGTCAATTTCAGGCAACTGCAGGCTTGAGGGCCTTGGGTGGCGATGCCTCCGATCGAATCTTGCAAGCGGTAAAATCTTATTTCTTATTTATCGTATTCATTGCTATTTCCATACTCTTAAGCTTTTAATTTCTGTGGAGTAGCCTAAAACTTTGACTCTTTAAGGTTAGGGATCTTCTGAAACATAGAAGCAGCCTGAAATCTGAGCCCAATGAAGTAGCTGTTATCGATGGAACGCAAGAAGGTTCTTTTCAGTGGGTATGGTGCTTAAGACTTACTATCTTGCTTCTTCCTCTACTAGTGGTTGAATTGATGCTTTCATAGTGCATGATTTTACTTCTTATTCTTTTTAATGATGAAGGTGTTGTATTAACGATCTTGGGGGCCTGACTGTTGGAAATAGTGAAGTTTTACTTAAATTAGTTTTAAATCCTCTTATAAATTATAAGTTTGCTGGGCTATTTAGGATATGTGATGCTCTTCTTAATGGTAGAACTGATTGCGTCTGACACCGGCCTTTCTCCTTTTGAGACCCCGCAGTAGAGTTTTCAACCCAGTTATTGATAAAACAGCTCCACCAAAACCCTGAAATAACTTGCACTATTTATCATGCATTTTAGTCGACACCTTGGATTGTGAAGGAGTTGATCCACAAACTACAAAAGCACTCTGCAGTTGTTCCATGTTATCGTCTTCTTCACGTACTGTCTGGACATTGATCCTTTGACATTTTCACTGTTACAATTTATCCTGATCAGATAAACATAAGTTATGGGTTTCATTTCTTTTCTCTCTCTCTCTTTTCTTTTTTTCTTTTTTTTTTTCTGGTTGAATTTCTTCCACATTAAAATATTTGCACATAAGCTTTGAAACTCTTCTAGTCTTTCACTTTAACTATTATTTGTGGACTAATCCAAGTAATTTTAATCTGCATTAATTGCAAGGCTTTTCAAAGCTTGGTTTCACCTTCTTCGAGACTTCTGTTAGCCACAAGAGCTGCACTGTTACCTTGCTTTCCCGTCACAATAGCAAGTTGATTGTTGCTGAAAATATTAACACAATCAATCTGAGTGTACTGGAAGTCCTCATCAGTGATTTTTTTTTTTTATAAGTAATAAGCCAATCTCATTAAAAGCATAAGGCGTCCTTTAGTACACTGGGAATATTCAAAATGAAACGCTTAACTAGAAAAACGAGTAAGGAAATCAAGAAAGTTAAAAGATAAGGGGAACACATAAGCCGTAGTCCAAAGATACAAAGTGTGATAGAAGGAGGATAAAAGTTCCTCAAGAGGTCTTCTCCACGTCCTCAAAGCTCCAATTATTTCTTTCCCTCTATAAGCGCTGAAAGAGGCAAGTGGACGCCATTTTCCACACCATAGCACTCCTCGACCGGTTCAAAGACCACTAACAAGCAAGCAGATCGATAACGCGTCGTGGCATAACCCAAGACAACCCAGAATGACTGAAAAGAAAATAACACAAAGCAGAAGCCACATCGCAATGGAGAAGAAGATGGTCCACGAACTCCTCCGTCTTCTTGCACATGCAACATCTGTTTATCATGATAACATGTGTTTTCTGAGATTGTCCAAGGTGAGGATCTTCCCAAGAGCCACCGACCATGAAAAGAAGGCCGCCCCTGAGGGGGCTTGGGTCTGCCCCACACTTCTAGGGAAAGCGAGTACCTATAGGACAAATCAAGGAGTGGAAAAAAGACTTGACCTTGAATAGGCCTTTTTTAGAAGGGACCCACCAAACCTTGTCTTTGCCACCTCTTCTAAATATAATTGAATGCACCATCTGAAAGAAAGAACCAAAAACATTCACCTCCCAGTCATGCGTTTCTCTAGCAAAGCTCGTGTTCCACTGGTTGGAACTACCCAAAAGGCAAAAGCTCTAGGTTATTTGCAACAGAGGAGTCCTTCGCAGCGGCTTTACCAAATAGAGCTGGAAAAGCTGCATTGAGAGTCATATCCCCAACCCACAGATCTTGCCAAAAGCTAATCCTAGTCCCATCCCCCACTTCGAATCTAGTGTAGCCTGAAAAAGTCTCCCAACCTTTTCTAACATTCTTCCGTACCATTTTGTAAAGATTAATGTTAGTCCTATGAGTTAGAAAAATCATGAGGTTTTGAAAAACCCCTTTTTTGGGACCAAGTGATGAGCGCACTATTAATCCTTAGGAAATTCTAGACGGTTTTATCCCTTTTTTTTCTTTGTATTTTCTCTCTTTTGGTGATTCTCTTGCTAACTTTCAACTTATTGGTTGAAGTATCTTGGTCTTCCACTGGAGGCCTCCTACAAGACCAAGTCTACTTTGGATGGTGTGGTTGAAAAGATTGAGCGTCGGTTGGCTAGTTGGAAAATGATGTAATTGTCTAAGGGTGGAAAGGTTAACCTTATAAAGAGCACCCTTTCCAATTTACCTAAGTACTTTATGTCTCTTTTCCCCATTCTTGGGTGTGTTGCAAACTGCAAAGAGGCAAACTGCAAAGAGGAGCTCCATTGAGATTTCTTTTGGGGTGGGATAGGTGAATAGTTTCAATGTCATCTGGTTAGTTGGTCCAAGGTTTACTTTCCAATCTTTGAGGGAGGGATGGGGTTCAGAACTTGAGGATGTTCAATCGTGCTCTTCTAGGAAAATGGTTGTGGTGTTATGTGCATGAGAGAGAGGCATGGTGGAGAGTTGTTGTGGATTTCAAATTTGGTAGTTCTTGGGGTGGGTGGTGTTCTATTGATCCCTAGGCCATATGGGGTAGGGCTAAGGAAAAATATTAAGAGGGGTTGGAGGATGTTTTCTAGTCATACCAGATTTGAGCTAGGAGATAGTTCAAAAATTAGATTTTGGCATGATGTGTGGTGTGGGGAGAAGGCCCTTAAGGAAGCTTTCTCGGATTTATATAGCATTGCTTGTGTAAAGGATGCATCTGTTGCAGTGGCTCCCTTCAGTGGAACGTAAGCTTTATTAGAGTGGCTCACGATTGGGAGGTGGATGTCTTGGCTTCGTTTCTCCATTTGTTATACTCCTTCAGAGTGAGAAGAGAAGGTAAAGACAAGCTTTGGTGGGTCCCTTCAAACAAATGGGGTGTTCGATGTTAGCTCCGTTTACAACATCTTTGTCTGTAATGATGTCATTCATTTTTCTTGGAAGAGTATTTGGCAGACCAAGGTTCTTTTGAGAGTAGCTTTTTTTTGCTTGGTCGGCAGCTCTTGGGAAGATATTTTACCATGGACAACCTTAGGAAGCGGCATGTCATTGTGTTGATAGATGTTGTATGCACAAGAGATATGAGGAGTTCATAGACCATCTTCTTCTCCACTATGAGGTTGCTTGCGTCATATGAAATGCTTTTTCTAGTTGCTCTAGGCTGTCATGGGTTATGCCTAGCCGGATGATTGATTTGTTTGCATGCTGGTGGACTAGAGGTAGCCCTCGATTGCTGCTATGTGAAAGATGGTTCCCTTTTGCATTTTGTGGTGCCTTTGGAGGGAAAGAAACGATCGAAATTTCGAGGACTACGGGAAGATGTTGGAGGAACTTAAGTCCGTCTTTTTTTATTCTCTTTATACTTGGATAATTGCATTTGTAGCTCCTTTGGTGATTAGTTTTAATGATTTTCTTGTTCTTTTTTCTCTTTCTAGATAGGTGTCTTTCTTGTATACTTCATTTGTACTTGAGTTGTACTTGCACTTTTAATGATATTTCTAATACTTTAAAAAATAAAAGGGGTAATTACCTTTTTTCCCCCCGTGAACTACCAACCTCTGTTAATATGCCCCCACGAACTAATACTCTCCCCACCTAACCGCATCGAACCACCATTTCAAGTTTTTTGACGAGGTTAACTGGCGAAATTGTGATGGAAACCCTTAGCAAGATGTTCGCTTTTTCTATTCGCAGGGGCTTTCTATCAGGGTTCTCAGTGGGTTCTGGTAGCAATGGGGTGTTTAATATATCTCACTTGTTGTTTGCAGACAATACTTTAGTCTTTTGCGGGGCTAATCCTGATCATCTCCGCTTTCTTCGGGTTTTATTTTTGTCTTTTGAAGCTGTTTCAGGTTTAAAGATCAATCTGGCCAAGTCAGTATTGGTTCCTGTGGGTGATGTGGATAATATGGATGAATTAGCTGACATCATGGGTTGTGGTGTTTCCTCTCTACCTTTAAAGTATCTCGGTCTTCCGTTGGGGGTCCCTTTTAAGGCTAAATCCATTTGGGATGATGTAGTTGGTAAGATTGAAAGACGGCTGGCTAGTTGGAAGCGGATGTATTTGTCTAAGGGCGGTAGAGTTACCCTTATAAAGAGTACATTATCTAACCTACCCACGTACTTCCTTTCTTTGTTCCCTTTTCCATCCGGTGTCGCCAGTCGTATAGAAAAGTTGCATCGTGATTTCTTGTGGGGAGGTATAGGTGATGAATTCAAATATCACCTGGTTAGCTGGTCCATAGTTTGCTCCCCTATTTCAGAAGGGGTTTGGGCATCAGGAAATTCAGGATCTTCAATCAGGCTTCGTTAGGGAAGTGGTTGTGGCGTTTTGTGCACGAGAGAGAGGCTCTATGGAGATCAGTTGTGGATGCAAAGTATGGTTCTTCATGGGCTGGTTGGTGTTCCTTAGACCCCCATGGGTCTCACGGTGTGGGGCTATGGAAGAACATTAGGAAGGGGTGGAGTCTGTTTAGTAGCCATACCAGATTTATTTTGGGTAATGGATTCAGGATCAGATTCTGGGATGATGTGTGGTACGGAGAGATGCCCCTCAAGGAAGCTTTCCCAGGTTTGTATGACATAGCTTGCGACAAGAATTCGTCCGTGGCAGTTCATTTGATTCTGGAGAGCAGATCTTTTCGATGGGATGTCAGATTTATTCGAGCGGCACACGATTGGAAGGTGGATGTCTTGACTTCTTTCTTTACCTTATTGTATTCCATCAGTCTAGATTGTGATGGGGAAGATAAGCTTTTGTGGTCTCCTTCTCGCATAGGTAAGTTTGATGTTAGATCTTTCTATAAGTCTCTTGCCTTTAAGGAGACAAGTCATTTTCTCTGGAAAAGTATTTGGCGTACCAAGGTTCCCTTGAAAGTGGCCTTTTTCGCTTGGGTGGCAGGGCTAGGGAAGATCCTTACAGTGGACAATCTTAGAAAGAGGCAGGTCATTGTGATTGATAGATGTTGTATGTGCAAAAAGAATGGGGAGTCTGTGGATCATCTTATTCTCTATTGTGATGCCGCTTGTGTTCTTTAGAATGCCATCTTTAGCCGCTTCAGTCTTTCTTGGGTTATGCCTCATCGAGTGGTTGATCTTTTCGCTTGCTGGTAGACGGGTGGTCGCTCTCAGAGTGCGGTTGTGTGGAAGATGGTTCCTTGTTGCCTTATATGGTGCCTGTGGAGGGAACGCAACAATAGACAGTTCGAGGACAAAGAAAGAACCATTGAGGAGTTCATTTATTTTTTCTTTTATTCTTTGTACTCTTGGATGACTGTGTTTCTTGCTCCTCTAGTGATTAGTTTTAATGATTTTCTTGTAGTGTTTTCTTCTTCTTCTTAGTTGCCGTTTTTATATACGACCTGTGTACTTGATCGCTTCTTGCGCTTTTAATGAAATTTCTTTTACTTAACCAAAAAAAAAAATCTTGTTAAAAAACTTTAAATGACTCAAATACCTAACTTTATAATCAAAATTTACATATAATACCTTCAAAAAAAAAAAGGGGGGGGGGGGGGGGGGCGACCGCTTGGGGTGCCGGGGGGTGGCGCGCGACCTGCAGCCACCCCCTTTCTTTCTTTCTTTTTTTTTTTTTTTTCCTTTTATATATATATTTAACGTTTTTAAATTTTTGGGTTTAAATTTTTTTGAGGTTTTGTATTTTTCATATATTTGTATTTTTAGGTTTGATATTTTTTATTAAATTATTTTTTAAGGGTACTTTTGTCTTTAAATGAAATGTAACGTCTAAAAATAGAATATTCCATCTAATATAATGAGGTTTCCTAACTACAAGGGGTTTTGGTAAGTAAATGGTAGTTCGATGTGGTCGGGTGGTGAAGAGTGTCAATTCGTGGGGGCATATTGACAGAAGCTGTTAGCTCATGGGGAAAAAAAGTAATTACCCTAAAATAAAAAATTAAAAAAAAAAATCAACGAACTAGGATCAGGCCCGTCTTTACACTTTTCAAAAAACCGTTTGTTTTTTATAAGAAACATCTTTTGAAGCTTGCTTATTGCATTGTCTTTACGATATCTTCCAAACTTAAGACTGTGTTGCAGTCGTACCTTAATACTGCACTTTTAATGATTTCTAGGGTCATTCAATGAAGGTATATGTTTTACTCTAGTGGGGCCCCTTAAAATAAAACTGTGAATCCTGAGAGTATGTCAAAAAAGGGACAGTGTAGTTGGTTTATCAATGATGTCCTTAAGCTCATAAACTATTTACTTTAAATTTTGGAACATGGAAAAAGACCTTATTTATTTATTATCTTGTAATTCGTTTCTTTGGTGAAAGAGACCCGGGTTGATCGAATTTGGACTTCTTTCGCATTTTTCCATGCCGAGGAAGATGTGGTCATTGGTGCTGTCATTATATGGAGTGCTGTACTGATTTGTCTTATTTGGATGATATGAGGAGAGAGTCAGAGAGGAACAATTGAGCTGTCAATGGAGTAGAGCTTAATTTGGATGATCTGAAGTCTATGTTCCTAACATCTTTATACAATTGGACGAAAGCATTAGGAAGCCTCCATTGTCATTCTTTCTTGGGCTTTGCTGCTTCTATGAATTTTAGATTAAAAAAAAAAAATGGAATTTTAGATCGTAATGTTTGGATGCTAATTTTTAGACTATATACTTCTTCCACTTATTTTATAATATTGTTTCTATTAATTATCAAAAAAAAAGAAAAAGAATAGAAATATTGAGAAGCAATTATACCTTCCACAATGTTAGAAGCCCTATAATTACAAGTAGGAGGGAATGGTGGTAAATGTCCCGCAGTTGCTCTGAAGAAAAATTGCAAATTTCTTTGGCAGAACGTCAGGGTGCACTCAGAGTTGAGTTTTACGGGGTGGGGGAAAATAAAAGCATGGAAGTCCCTTCAGAACCAGTAGATATTTAAATGAATAAAGTGAAGAAGCTGTTCATTCAACTAGATTCTATGAATCAGCCTCAATGATAGCATGGCAAAGATTAATTGCTTTGGGATTGAGGTTTGGTTGCCTTTTTGAGCTATCTTCCATTCAAGGCCTTCAGGTTTGTGGAGAGTATGAGAAGTCCAAGCCTTAAATGCTGAACTGGGCTCTGCAGACAGAAGATCAGATCTTGTCTTGCTCTAAAAAATTTAAGCATATCCCAAGCAGATCTTGCAAAAATTTGTGTGGCTCCCTAATAATTCTGGTTCTTTCCGGGTGGTTTTACTTAAACCAAATGGATCAGTTTGTGATCATGTAGTTCCCTTGAAGGAGGATGTGGTCATGCATGGGTATACGAGTTACTGCTTTTCTTTGTCTAGAACTGAAGATGGTCATGTTTATTGGGCTGTGGTGTATCTTATTTCAAATGGATTTGAGAAACGTCTTGGTACACTCAAGAATAATTTAGTGAGACATCGGTTGCCACTATAAAAACCCAAGGAAGGAGAAAATTATTAGCTAATTATAGAACGGGGAATATATTGTTGTTATGCTCTCATTGATAATAATTACTGCTTTACGCTCATCCAAATAAGGAAATTTAAAAATAAAAATAAAAATTGGTGTTAATTAACATGAGAACCATATATGAGAACTGTAACATGAAAGAGAAGTCTTCAGGAAAGCATGTTGCTGCTACTGCAGATTCTTATAAACTGAATTTCCATTAGTATCTTGTGTATTGTATTCTACTCTATGGAACATGGAGTATACGTTATTACCCATCTTGTCTTAGGCTGCCTCTTGTTTTTCAGGTCACTATAAACTATCTACTAGGGAAATTGGGGAAGGAATACTCAAATACAGTTGGAGTAGTTGACCTTGGAGGTGGATCTGTTCAAATGGCATATGCTATCTCGGAGACAGATGCTGCAAATGCACCAAGGGTATCAGATGGAGAGGATACATATGTAAAGAAAATGTATCTTATGGGAAGAAAATATTACCTCTATGTTCACAGGTGTTCTTCTTTCTTTTGGTGAAATTAATTTCATGATTTTATGATAGATGAATTGTTGATGTATTGACTCATCGGCCTGACTGTTCTTGTGCTTCCTTTTTTGGTCATTGAGTGATGTTGCATATCTTTATATTAGCTTCTCAGTTTTTGCCAAAGATCTTATTATTTCCCTTGACTGCTTGATACTTCATTGATCTCTGATATTAAGTAACAATTATTTCTATTAATTTCATCTTTCTATAATTTTTTTTTATGTAGAGTATTGACATGGTTTTGCTCCATGTATGCAGTTACTTGCATTATGGCTTACTAGCCGCACGGGCAGAGATTTTGAAGGTTTCTGAAGGCTCTAGCAACCCTTGCATCTTAGTTGGCTATCATGGTATGTTGAACTCCTTTTTTCACTAGGGCTGATATTGTGACAGCACTGGGTTTTAACCTTCATCTCTTCTGTAAACCATTTATTTTGTAATTACATGGAGTAAAGGTGGCTCTATAATTTATGGATGCATATAATGTTTTAGTAGAAGATTCAGATCATTTATGAAATGTTGAAGTAAAAACTGTTTTAAACTAAATGATATATCTATGACCTGACCCACAATTCAACTGCTGACTCTAGTCTTGTGACCAGTGTGCTGATTGTTAAACCAGGAGGAAATTATGACAAGTAAGCAGGTGGCTCTATGAACATATCATGGAGCAGAGTTCAATTATCTACCTTCCGTTTGCAGATCTGAGTTTAGTAGGCATTCATTCTCTCCTGCTAACCATGAATGAACATATCATGGAGCAGAGTTCAATTATCTACCTTCCGTTTGCAGATTTGAGTTTAGTAGGGATTCATTCTCTCCTGCTAACCATGAATGCCATTCATGCTCTCTCTCTCTCTCAACTTTTTCCTTACCTACAACATTCCAGTGCAGCATTTTTAGATGCTTAGAAAAGTTTGGGGATTGAGCAACCTTGTTTAGATTTTCAACAATATGAATTTGGAATGATATTAGAGTCTTTACTAGTACTTTCTTTGGAAGCCAAATGAAGCTCTGATAATTGAAGAGTGAGTGATTGAGTATGAGTTTGTGCTTGCACGCTGCATGTGTGCATGTGCCCTTGTGTGTTTTGTTAATTTTAATTCTTTGTTTTTGACAAGGGATCTACAAATATGGAGGAGAGGAGTATAAAGCGGCAGCTTCCCCTTCTGGCTCAAACATGGATGAGTGCAGGAGGGTAGCTTCTAATGCTCTCAAAGCTAATGAATCAACATGCACACACATGAAATGCACATTTGGTGGGATTTGGAATGGTGGTGGTGGAGATGGACAGAAGAATCTCTTTGTTGCTTCATTTTTCTTTGACAGGGCTGCTGAGGTATCAATTATGGTTGATTTCATTTCTTGAGAAATACAAATGAAAAAGTTGGAATTTCTTTTGTACTTATTCATGGCTATGTCTGACCACTTGTTTACACGTATAGGCTGGTTTTGCTGATCCAAATGTTCCTGTTGTCAAAGTTCATCCTGTGGAGTTTGAGGAGGCAGCTAAGCGTGCTTGCGAGACAAAACTTGCAGATGCCAAGTCCTTATATCGTCGTGTTGAGGAGGGTAACCTGCCATATTTATGCATGGATCTTATGTACCAGTATACATTGCTTGTAGAGGGATTTGGTAGGTTGCCATCACATTTTAGTCATTTTTTGCGTTGGTGATGATAATTTATCCAGAAAATCCAGGTAAAAAAGTCACTAATCTTTCTTGCTGTTTTCGTTTGTTACTCAGGTCTAGATCCCTGGCAAGAGATTACATTGGTGAAGAAAGTTAAGTATGGTAATTCCCTGGTTGAAGCAGCTTGGCCTCTAGGCAGTGCCATTGAGGCTGTGTCGTCAATAACATAACTGCAGATGACATCATTAGCTAATTCAGCTATGAGAAACACGGAGGCGTGTGGGTTTTTTTGGCATCGGAGGTTTCAAGCTTAAGTATCCACGGATAATGCTGCTCAAAAAGTCTTTATCAGATTGGACTGGATATTGGATTTTGGTCTACATTTTGGGAATAAAGGGAGAGTATGATTCTTTTATCTTGATTTGTAATTATTATTTTACGGGAGTATTCTGATTTATAGCGTCTGAGAGAATGATTTGATTCAATTAGTTCATTTAGTTCGCCCAGCTGGACTAACAAAATGGTCATACAAATTCAGTTGTGTCTCGTCCTTTCTAACTGAAGTTCAAATTTGTTCCTACTTATTTTATCTCTTTCTCATTGGTTTCGTTATCATACCGGGATATGCGTGCATCTCCCTACAGATGAAACTCTAAGGTGTGGGAAGTTCAAGTATCTGACAGACTAGCGTGCACGAAAGAGCTAGGATTTAATATGAAACATTTTTGTGCTGTGGTATTGCTTTTCTGCCGGTAATTGAACGGAGAAAAGGGTATTAAATGTTACTTTTCTTTTTTTATTCTTTTTTCTTTTACGACCTATTGGAAAGTTGTCCAAGGACATGCATCAGACGTACAGCTTCCGTTAAAAGTTAATTTGCGTTAGCGTGCGTGAGTGGGCATAACTTTATATATAAAAGTACACTATAATTATCACGTTTTGATTTTTTTATTTTTAATTTTGTATTTAAAAGACTAGAAAATGCCGCCTTAATAGTCCATCAATTTTGGAACTCCATGCGTTTCGAATCTCGATCCCCTAACAAGTTGAAGTTGTAGGAACACCATAGGGAAACGAAAAAGAAAAAATTGAACTTTAAAAGTTACAAGATTCGCACATGATGTAAGGCAGTCGAGTTGATCTTAATATCTTCACTATTGTGTTCCTTCTTAGAGATAATTGATACTGTGTTTTTTATAATTAGAAAAATATTGTGTACAACTATTAATTACATAACTCCTGATATTTCATCATTTTTGAAAAAATGTACTCAAATTTTAAAAAGTGTCAATTTAAAGTATTCATCCTTCAATTTTTATTTTTATTTTTTTATTTTTATTTTTTTTTTCAATTTCAACCATCCGTTAGAATTTTTCGTTAAATCTTGTCAAAATACCCCATTTTTTTAGAAAAAAAAATGCTAGGATTTAAGTGTTTGTCATAATTTAATGAAATTCGTAAAAATACTCATGCCTGAATTTTTGAAAACTTAATAATTTTTTTTTAAAAAAAATAAACACAGGATATTTTGGAATTTTGATAAGATTTAACGGAAAATTCTAACTGATTGTTGAAATTGAAAAAAAAATTGAAAAATAGATACTCTAAATTGACGTTTTTTAAAGTTTGGGTACATTTTTTTTAAAAGTGAAGAAAGATCAGGGGTTATAAATAAAGTTTTTCCTATCAATTAAATGTTGTACATGGAAAAAAAAAAATTGAGTATTAGAACTTTCTCTCGCATCATCCAATAATACGAAAAACAGAATAATTGTACACCTGTTTGACTCTCCTCACCACAGAATAGATTTGGCTTTAAGTGCTCTAAAAAAAATAAAGAAAAAAAAAAAAAACAAGGATGGCTCACCCCAATGATTTTTTTTTTTTTTTTGAATTTATAGAAATATTTCTGTCTTATTGAAAAAAATGTATATTTAAGGTCATTTTTATTATTTTACTGGCTTGTGAGACATTGACTCAATCAACAATCAGTAGTTTGAAGTGATATTAATAATGAGATGATAGTTTGTGAGGAACATGTGTACTTTTTATTAAAATATATATATATTTTGTAGTTTTTCAATATAGTTTAGATTTAATTTCAAATTTTTATGAAAAAAAAAAAAAAAAAAAAAAAGAGCTTTGCTAAAGCCAAATCCGGGGCATTTTGGGCTTAATCCATGCGGTAATGCACACATTGTTGTAACACTGCTTGACTGCTAGGCTACATAAAGTCTTGTCATTTTGGTCGTCTCAGCAAGAAGTGATGCAAAATAAGAAATAAATGGCGCGCTTACCTCTCGAACCGCACGATTCGGCGGATTGCTGTATATATAGGCGTTGGTTGTTAAAAAGCCCACCGCTAGCAAATCCAGACAGACTGCTGTATTGACGTAGCAGTAGAAGAAAGGAGTTTTCAATCATCCCTACTTCTTTTTTGTGGTATGTTCGTTTGGTTAATTTCACAAACGGTTTGTAGTCCATTTGTAAACATAGTGGTAGACCTATTCCAATCCATTGCATCTATCTTTCTTTTGCCCACGTAGAGAGAAAAAGGAGTCCGTTCCGGTATAATCTCTGTCACTCACTCACGCTTGTTTATAGGCCTCGATTGATCTTTCTTCTTTTGAGCTTCGTTCTGTTTTCTACCATCAGTAGAAATGAGGCACATGATGAGAGTAAGATCTTCTAACTTCTCCGTATTCTCAATTTTGCTTCGAAGCCATTGTGTTAGTTCCATCTCTTCTTATGCTGTTGTTAAGCCCATCACTGCTGCTCTTTTTAATTTGAGCCCTTCTACCACCAACACTTTTTCAGCTATGGAACTTCACTTAAAATTTTTGTCGTCTTCTACTGCTTTTCCAAACTCAAAGTATGCGCCTTCAATAGAACCCCAAGAAGATGCTATTAGTGATGGCGATGATAACGACAATGGTGAAGACTATGAAGATGAAGAAACACACTTCAAAGAATTGAGTTTAGAAGATGAGGGTTTCACCCGAGACACGACCACAATTGTGGATATATTACGTGAACTGCGAAGCAATCCGTCTGAGGCAAAATACAAGCTTCACCATAGCAGGATTAGCGCCTCATCAGAATTGGTGGTTGGGGTGTTGTCGCGGGTCCGCAACGATTGGGAAGCAGCATTCACGTTCTTTCTGTGGGCTGGCAAGCAGCCGGGTTATACTTATTCTGTGCGTGAATACCATTCCATGATCTCTATTCTTGGGAAAATGAGGAAGTTCGACACTGCGTGGGCCTTGATTGATGAAATGAAAGGGGTTACCACTGGTCCATCTCTTGTGACTCCTCAGACTCTCTTGATCATGATTAGGAGATATTGTGCTGTACACGACGTGGGGAGGGCTATAAATACTTTCTACGCCTTCAAACGGTTTAAGTTTGAAGTTGGGATCAACGAATTTCAAGGCTTTCTCTCTGCCCTTTGCCGGTACAAGAATGTGAAAGATGCTGAGCACTTGCTCTTCTGCAATAAGAATGTGTTCCCCTTTAATACGAAGAGCTTTAACATTATCCTCAATGGATGGTGTAATGTGATTGTTAGTCCCCGAGAGGGAGAAAGAATTTGGAGGGAGATGAGTAAGAGAGGCGTCCAACATGATGTTTTCTCGTACGGAAGTCTCATATCTTGTTATTCAAAAGCATGTAATCTGAATAAGGTGCTCAAGCTCTTTAACCGGATGAAGGAAATGAACATTGCACCGGATAGGAAAGTTTACAACGCTGTCATTCATGCTCTTGCAAAAGGTAGGCTTGTCAAAGAAGCTATCAATCTCATGAAAACGGTGGAAGAGAAGGGAGTCACTCCAAACATTGTCACTTATAACTCACTGATCAAGCCTCTTTGTAGGGCCCGGCAAATAGACGAAGCTAGAGAAGTATTTGATAAGATGTTGAGCCAGGGCCTCTCCCCTACGATTCGGACTTATCATGCCTTCCTCCGTACTTTAAGGACTGGGGAAGAAGTGTTTGTGCTCTTGGAAAAGATGAAAAAGATGGGCTGCCACCCAAACACTGATACCTACATAATGTTGATTAGGAAATTTTGTAGATGGCGCCAGCTTGATAATGTCTTCAAGTTGTGGAGCGAGATGAGTCAGAATGGAGTCAACCCTGATCGAAGCTCATATATTGTGCTCATACATGGGCTATTTTTGAACGGAAAGTTGGAGGAGGCACATAAATATTATATAGAGATGAAAGAGAAACAGTTAATGCCAGAACCAAAGACAGAAAAGATGCTTCAGGCTTGGCTGTCTGGTAAGTATACATCAGAGTGTCAGATGACCGATTTAGAGTGCAATCAATTAAATTATAGTGAATCAGGCAAGAATAGCAGAGTCATATCCAGGAGAGTTGATCAGGTAAGGGATTTTTGCCGCCAACCTGAAACTAGAAGAGTTGTAAGAGACCGGGGCTTTTCTTTTTGGGACCAGTAGGTTCTCATGTAATGAGAGAGAAGTGTCAACAGTTTGAGGTTTGTCTATAAACATGACTGGGCAGTTACCAACCTCCAGCATTGAGTTGCCCAAGGAATTCATGCAGGTGTGCAGAGTTTTTTATCCTTAACATGATAAGATGCATCCTAACTTTTTGCTTTTGCTGTTAGAAATCATAGTAAAGCACTCACATGTTGATGTTTGATAAATTAACCTAACTTGAGCACACTTTAAAATCACTATTTGGGTGTCTACAAAAAAGGGGTGCATAAACTGCATCATCTTTAATGGCTGTTGAATACATTCCTTCCTGTGTTTTGTTGAGTGTAGATACATCTAATAGAGGCTTTCAATCATCACTGAACATCCTAAAATACCAAATTGACAAAAGATAAAGTTATTAAAGGTAAAAATAAAAAATTTAAAAAATTTAAAAATAAGTTAAAAATTAAATAGAAAAATTGTATTAACATGCATACATGAAAACAAAGGACATTTGCATTGAAGGGTAAGTGCAACTGACATTACATTAATATGTATGTTTACATGGACATGATGTGTTTTCTTGTATTGTGAGAATGTAGTTCATTTTTACGGTTGTACTTGTGTTTACATGGACATGCTGTGTTTTCCGTCTTTAAGTTATAATTATTTTACTTACAAGAAAAAATTATAATTATTGGATGAAGGATCAAGAGGTGTATGATTTACATGTGCTATTGGATTCCTTTTCCTATAGTTTATTGCATTTTGAGCTCAGGTTGTGGTTAAATGGTTAAATTGCAACTTTGGGGCTTTGATAGGTGAAAAGGAGTTATTAGGAGTTGTTGATGAAATAAAATTGAATATGGCTGGAGTTTTAAAGTTGGAAAAGCTGCAGGAAATTGAGAAAGTGTTGCTGGATTTTCAGGACATAAACTATTTCTCAGGATACGGTTGTTTAGCAGAAGGCTTAGAGTAGAATAATGTTATGAAAACTAGAGTTTATGTTTAAAAACTATGAAGCCTATTTGCTGGTTAAAAGGAAATTATTGTTTTATGGCTTATTAATTTCAAGGAGAAGAAGAAGAGAGAAGTTAATGATCAAATCCTAGGCACTGAATATTATTCCCTTGGGCCTCACTCCTGGGTTTAGAATTGTATCATTCATTTTTTATAGAGTTTCCTAGCTGCTCCATTATTTCTCTAAACTGACCCATTAATTGGAAGAGCGTCATGGATATATACAGGCTGCTGGTACCTTCTATTCTTCTAACTTTAATTGGGCTATGACTTCAAATTTAGTTACTTTGACTTCTAAAAACCCATCTTAAAATTACTATGGACAAACATAATGGCAAATAATATACCTACGTCTAGTTTCCAACATAATGGGACCTATGGAGTATGGACCACTACAATAGCTCGTGTCCAACAAATCCAAAATAATCATAGTGCTGTTCACATAAAAGCTTAAATAAAGCTCTAAAAGGACAGAACCAGCATATTTCTAATTTGAAGAAACATACTAGACATGAAGGATCTCAAGTGGGTCTCACGATTGATTAATGCTAGAAGGAAAACCTCATGTTTTTCTTGTGTTCTCCCAAAATTGATGTGGCTTTTAAAATTATCATTGGATTTTGATAGACCATTATTAAATTTTTATCCAATGGTAATTTTAAAAGTCACATTAATTTTGAGAGGACACAATGTATTCTTTCTAGAATTACTCTTCACAATTAGCTGGGTTTTTTTTTTTTTTTTTTAAAAAAAAAAAAAAAAAAAAAAAAAAAAAGCAAATAAAGGAGTGGGAGAGAGGGGGATGTCAATTGTCAAATGATGCTGAGGCTACTTGGTACCTTGAATAGGTTTGCTAATGATCATGAGTCTTATTTCCTATGCTTATTGGCATTAATTAGCTGCTGGCTCAGATTTATTTTGGTTTATTTATTTTTTTTGTTAGGACCATTTTTGCAATTTTCTGAAGTCTTATTACGATAAGTTTGAAATGCCTATACATGTGTTTAATGGTTTCTATTCAATCAATACTTCGCTTCTAAGCATTTTCAACAAAGAATGCTCTTGAGGATTGCATGATGCAACCCTATGAAACTTGATGTGATTGCTTAAAGAGTGCCCCTTCTATACGGTCATGACAACAAACAAGGAGTTTATGCCCATCAATAATAAGATGCCTCGTCACTTTAGTACACTAGAACACATCAAAACAATATAGGCTGAAAACACCCTATCACACCAAATTCATTAAAAAAAAAAAAAAAAAAAAAAAAAACCTCTAAAGCTCCTCAATTTGTCAGCCGACTGCCTCTTCCCCATCGTCGAATGGCCGGTCCTCCTGCCACAGAGATCCGGCGACAGAGTCTCGGCGACCACCGGTGAGCCTCCAGATCCTCTTCCCCACGACCTCCCGACACCGTCGACAGAGATTCGGCCTGAGCTTCGTCCTCTCCCGGGATCTCTCCCTCTCCCTAGCCGTTCTCCCCTCTCGCCCATCTGATGGTTTTCGATGATCACATCTAGTTCAGTGATTTGGTACTCTCGGCATTCTGGTTCAACTGGAGATGGTGAACGGCGATGTGGTCAAGGTCGAACCCGGGTCGGCCACGTGGTGGCGCAGCTTCCACCTAGGCTACGCCGGTTTGGTTGTTTGGGTCGAGGTCGGTGGTTGGGGCTGGGTTTTCGGCGTGAAGAGAAGTCGCCCATCTCTCTCCCTCGACCTCTTCATTTCACTGCAAAGAAATCGGGTGTTTTGCATGTATTTGATTTTCTTGCTCTAGGCTTACGTGTCAACTTCTCATTGGCAGGCAAACAAAGCCTAGTTTCTGCCACAACCGAATTGAAGTTATTCCCTTGCTTAAATCAAATTTCATATATATATCTGTTGGTTTTTGCCCTTTAATAAGAGATTGACACGTTATCATTAAATAAGAAAAATAAATATTAATATATATATATTGGTTTTTGCCCTCTAATGAGAGATTGACACGTTATCATTAAATAAGAAAAATAAATATTAACAAAATCTAGCAAAACTCTGGATCAAAACCCTCCATTTCACTATTTTAGTCTTAAAACAAAAAATCATCCCAGCCACTGGCCTCCGCCCCACATCGGAATTAGGGGTGGCCGCGCGACTACCCTCGGTCCATGGGGCGGCCGCGCGGCCACCCCCGGGGTCTAGGGGTGGCCTTCGCGCCACGGCCACTAGGAAGTGGCCACGCGGTAGTTTCTGGCGTGGAGTAGTGGTGGCGGTGGCGGCAACGATGTCTGGGTGGGCGGTGGTTGGGAGTTGGGAGTTTTTTTTTCTTTTTTTCTTTTTTTCAGACTAAAAAAGTAAAAAAAAAAATAAAAATGATTAGATTCAGTGTTTTACAAACAATAGTTTTTCTTGTTAGGGGCTGATGTATCAATCTCTTATTGGTGGTAGAAAACACTGGTTTTCTGTCCTGATTGGACAGAAGGGGCCCTCATAGAATATATATATATATATATATATATATATATGAGAAATGCACTAAAGGTCCTTCGTTGCCTGCAGCATAAGTCTGTTCCACTTGGCCTGTCTTTGTTTGGTCACTCTGTATGAAATACCATTCAAACTTGTCAATGTTTGATTCGTTGATGTGATCATCTGTCATATACCTTTATTTCTTTTTTGTTTGATAAAAACTCAAGACAGGATTGCTGCATTTTTACTCTGTAATAATTTTTCCCTGTAGTAAGAGAAATCTACTGTGTTATTGATGCAGATCGTAACTTATGTGGATTCTAGAGGGTGTTTGGCTGATTGGAGCTTTACTTCTGTTCATGGACTTCGTTAACTTTAGTTTAATCAGCTACTGCCCTGGTCAAGGTAGCATTTAAAGTTGAGCACCGAGTTTACGGAGTTTTGTAGTTTCTTAGCCCGTGAGCTCATGCCATTATGTCTGATGATCATAATGCTTCTAGGGATTTGATTTATACACAACACCATCACAACAACCTCTCACATGAGGGTGGACCCCACACACTGAGGCCCACCCTCATGTGAGGGGTTGTTGTGTGGTTGTTGTATTGGTATTGTAAATTTAACATTTTTCATGCTTCTATTGCTGCAATTTGTTTTGGGCTACGTTGTTGTCACTAGATACGTGTTGACGAATCTCATGCTTAGCAATATTTGTGGCTGGAATTTAGTTCAAGGTATTAAATTATTTTCAGAACATTTTTGAAATGTTTGAGAAGCATAAAAAAGGGTTAAAAAAAAATTAGAAAAACACACAATGAACGTAGTTAGAAATGTGTCACGTCAGCTCTGGGGATAAAAGAATGTCCTTGCATCCGTTTGTTTGTGTGTATGAGTTGACTGTAGTGTAGATCAATAAATTAGGAAGTTTTATGGCTGCTTTTACCAATACATCGCTTTGGGTTTTTGTCTTATCTTCTATGATATCCCCCCACCCCCTTTTTATTCCTTTCTTAATTTTGTTTTACTTTTGAGTATTTAATTTTTATTTACACAACAATGCTGATGCATCTAGTATTTTTTTTAAAAAAAAAAAATTAAAATGCTAGACACATTAGCATTGTTCTACAATTGTTCTACAAATAACATATCTCATTTAATTATTGTCTACAATCATGACTATGGGTTTCTGTCTTAGACTCTTAGTGACAGTGTGAGACAAGTATGTGTGATAAGCAGTATATGCGAAGCAGCTTAAAAAATAGTTGGTGCGCAGATGAAAAGTAAATAAAAAGGCCCTTTCATTGTGTGTTTCTTTTACCTCCAAAGTATTTTGTGGGTATAGAAAAGAAATTAACCCATGAAACTTGTTATGATAGATATGGTTAGGCGAAACTCATTTTGTATGTCCCAAATGGGAAACTGATGCTTTAGCATTTGAAATTGGATAAGTACTACCCAGTAGATTAGGTGAACTACACGTGGAAAACTACGGGGGTCACAATCAAGACTTTTTTGCAGTTGGAAATTAGCTAATAATACGTGTTCATATATAACTATTTCCCATGCTTGACTGGTCAAATTTCTCTAAGACTCTTAACAAACTCAATGCACAGCTAGCCAATGACATGTTGGTGAAAAATGAGATCAGATGTGAGGTAATATCTATAAGAGCTCTCATCTGCTACCCAAAAAGCAAATAAATGTTGAAGCTTTTCTTTCTTCCTAACTGGGATGGATACAGAAGGCGATGGAGTGCTGTATCCTGTATATATAATATATTGCATTTTTGACATGTGATCGAGTATTTGAATTTTAGGCGAACAAGTTAACCAAGTATGTAGGAAAGCAAAGGAGGTGGAGGGAAGAACCTTTGAACAATATCCCAGGTACTTTCTTTTGCGTCACATGTGATGTAAGATTCAGAGTTTATTTCACACATGCATTCGTGCATGAAGCCAAAGATAAAGCGAAGGCCAATGTGGGCAGACCAAACAAAGCATCTTCAAATTAAGGATATAATATATATTATATATGTATAGAGGAGTTGTGGATAAGGATTACACTTTGTGTACAACTCAATATTCTTTAGCGGATGCTGCCAATTAGGCCTACCTTTTCTTTATTCGGTAGTCTCCTCTCCGCAGATTTAGGAATATTTTTACGCCTGATTATTCCAAAACCACGACCCGCTCAATTTGACTGCCGAGAAGTGTTTCAAGAAAAGTTAACGGCCACACATCCTTTTTTTAAAAAAAAAAAAAAAAAAAAAAAAAAATTAATAATATTGTCTCCTTGCAATGTCTTCTTGGCTATAAATTTCCAAAGCATTTTATTGTTTAAGAGTTCAACTCAGTTATTTTGACCGTCCACAAACTACGCCACTCGACGCACGCTGCTTAACTTGAAATCGTCAAAACCCAGCAACTTCTCATGTTTCCATCATAGTAGGGAGGCATAAACATTCATATATGTTAAACTCTTAGTTTTGCTATAGTTTAAATTTTGTATTGGTTTTATGTTTTCTTGTATTTTACAGGTTTTAAAAAAAAATCTATCAAATTACAAGATTAGAATGAAGTCAACAAACTCACTTTTGGAAAGATTAACTCCAAATCAATTTTGAATTTAAGAAAAGAGAAGTCGGCATAATCTGTTATTTTTTTAGAAAGAATTCAGAATGAGCGCGTCTTTGTATTTTAATCATAACTTTCTACTCAAGTATCGAATTGCGGTGAAATTAGCGGCATTGGAAAGCTAACAAAAAAAAAAAAAAAAAACAACAAATATGTTTGAAATATGTTTTTCCTAATTTGAAAGTTTACTATGCCAAAATCATACCGCAATAAATGACCGTAAATCTAAATGAATTTGGAATCTTTTTCCTTCTTAGATTAGATTTTTTGTCTCCTACTTGTACTAGGAGACTGACTTTCGAATTTTCTGAGATTACTGGGGCTTATAGGGTTCTCCTAATCTCTATAAATAAGCTTTTAAACATTGAAGAAAGACACACAAGCTTTGGGAATGATCAACGACTACTTCAAAAAAAGAGTTTTCTCTAGTTTTTCTTTTTCTTTGTTATTTTCTTATGAGGATGATTTTCATCCAAATTATGTGTAGCTAATACCTTAGTTAGGGCTCGATTAAAGCCCTAATCGTGTCTATTTAAGTTTTCAATTTACCTTGCTACGTACAATTCATATATTGATGCTTAACTTGATTATTTCTAGTTTTCTTGAATTCATCGCATGTTTATACTTGATCATCATATAAATGTGGTATGGATTTGTTATTTATGTTAATTTAGATGACCAAGTCCTGGGCATAATAAAGAAACGAAAGAACCCCATCACAGATTCTTGATATTTATTTAGGAAATTTTCTTTAAAGCATAATTTCTACCAATTCTCGTGGGAATAATCTTGTATTTGCTTTCTATACTATTGTTTTGTTCTTGTGCATTTGTGAGTAAAATGTACAATTAATTATTGACTTATTTATTTAGATAAATATTTGCATAATAAATTTTTGGCGTAAGCAAGACACCAGTTGGTCATATGGTTTGTGATGTTGGGACACAACGATGAGCACTCAGATAATAACAATATATAATGTTTGAGTATGTTATTCTCAACATCTATTCATTGCATATATTTTAGTTGACATAACATATATTAAGTGGTTTTTTCTTTCTATTTTTTAAGTATTAAATGAAGACACATATGTGTTGATTTTGCATTAAGAGTTGAGGAAGGATGTGAGCAGGCCGGCTAGGATACATGCATGTTTGTGGTTTTAGACTTTAGAAATTTGTGTTTAGGAAAAATCCTTATTTGTTTGGTATCGGTTATAACCATTACCAAAAAATCTAAGCTATTCCGAGGATTGACTATTGTACTCCTTTTGAGGGAGTAATAGTCGTTGTCGTGGTTTCTTCCTGCAAGATCCGTTGATGAACATGATATTCGTGCGACGTGCCTACAAATTAGATATTTAATTATGAAAGAGCTAGGACCTAATAATAATTTACAGAAAGATGGAAATTATTCTTCCATGCTTGAAATTAATATTATTAAGAGAATCAACAAGATATTACCTGCCACACGCACACTTCAATCACTAATTAACGCAGATCGATTTGAGTGCTAATTGAGGCTACTATCATGTCGGATATTTTTTTTGGCTTTTTATCTTTTCGCTCTGCTCTTAATACTGAGCTCACCGGTTTATCCCGTCTCCTTCCACAGTGTTTTGTGTGTTTTTTGGATGGTTTTTTGGGTTGAAATCTTAGGATTTAGATCTACAATTTCCAGTCCTTTTTCGCACGACACACGTCTCACCAGTGGGTTCGCTGGCGTCCTCCGAGTCCACCGACAATCGTTGTGCTCTCCACCATTGCCCACTCGCCAGAGCGTCCACTACACACGCCAAGGTCCTTCTTGGTGCGTGTGGACCATGTTTCTTCCAACCACCTCTCCCCACCACGGCTTGTGGCGTACTTCGGCGGTTCCAGCGTCTCCCACTGGCGAGAGGCATTCCTCTGGTCGCGCGTGGCTCTCACGTGCCACCAGAGATGGCTCCTACTCCCCTACCCTCATCCGGGCCTCTGTTATTGGTTATTTTCCTTGTTATAACAGATTCTAGTATGGTAGTTATTGAACCCTCAGAAAGCGTGTATCTATCCTACAAAATTAAAAGCTGCGTCGAGGGAACTGGACAATCCCACTCCGATGCTTTTGTTAGTATTATCTTAAGTATATATCACTCTTTATCACAATGAGCAATTCAATTTATTTATCTGTCTAGTTGTGAGGTATTTATATATGGAATGTTGAGTGTGGTCCGGTTTTTCCATTGGACCACGTGCCAGATCTAGAGCGTTTGTTGGCTAGTTGGATCGTGGGATTGTCGTACATACTCCACGTTCGTTGCTAAGTCGGTCTTTAACAGGCTTGAGATCGTGGAGTCATGATTCGTGCTCCACGATCTAGAATCGGTTCTAAATCGGCTCCAGATCGTGGGGGCACCTTCCGTAATAATAGTTACCATGTGATCGTGGGATATCATTCGTGGTCACCATAAGGTCGGTTTTTAATCGTCCTTGATTTGTATGCAGAGTCGGCAAATTATTGACTCTAGACATGACAACTTCGGCAATTTGATGTGGTCTTAATGGGCCAAGATGCTGGCCCATTGGGCAGAATCGGTATTATTCTGTAACATTCATGTTTCTGTGTTGTTGTTGTGTTTTGTTTTGAGTTTTTATGTTATAACCTCTCTCTGTTTATTCCCGTATTAGTGTTTGAGTTCTTGGGACTCTTTATACATTTTTAACTACCTTAACTAGTGGCATCGATTTTTGGCATCCGTGTCACGAATCAAAGGACCCACATCTTCAGAAGCATTTCTCTCGCGCACTTTCATTTCTAAATTTCTGTTTTCATGTATCTTAAAAAATAAAAAAAATATATATATAAAAAATTAAGACAAAAGAAAGAAGCTGGCAAATGGATAGTTTAGTCCACCAAAACTAAAGAAGTATCCTCCGGATTCGAAAAATCCTATGACGGCCATTATCGTACGTAAATCTATTGGTGGTTATGAAGCATTGCCGACTTACACTATCCGTAGCTGATTCCATCCACTCTTAAAACACTCAACTGTACATGTTTGTTTCCCTTCTTTTGGTTGCTGCGTCTCTTCAGAGTTCGCTGATACTGTAATTATAATGGTATCATAAAATAATGATATAATAGAAACATTTAAGATTTTCCTTGTAACATTATGATTTTTACTGTTTTAGCTAAATTTTTTTTTTTCTAACTAATATTAACCTGCCAATGAGACGGTATTCTGCTAGCTACTTGGAAAGCAAAGTGAAGAAGATCCATATAATTACGGCATGATGAGATGAGTAGGACAAGCACAAGTAGCACGCGTGGGCGTGGGGCGTGACGGGCCGGGGGCACGTGTCGAGTTTCTATCTGAAGAGGATGATGTAATGAGATTAAAGCTCCTCATCCTAGCTTTTGTTTTAGCCTCAGCCGCCATCTTTAGCATACGTGACGTCGTGAACCAGGAAAATATGGCAAAACGACAAAAAGTTGGAGAGACTTAAACCAATGGCTTGGTCTTACAAGCCTCCAGCTGGCAAAGCACAAAACAACAAAATGTGGGGCCCCATCCGAGAATGCAACCGATCCCCCCCTTTGGCCTAATCTCTTTGTCCACATGCCGACAAATTCCTTCAACCATAAAAGCCCTGCCCTTCTTCCCCTTCCAAAAGTTTCAATCCTCCTCTCTTTCCCTTGTTTAGTTGCCCAGGATACAAAGGAATAGCTGGACTTGTTTCTGTTTGGTTTGAGTCATAGCATTCTGCTAACTCCCAAAACAAAAACAAAAAACACTTGTTTTAATTTACTTGGCCTAGACACTTTTTTTTTTTTTTTTTTTTTTTGAAAACTGGCCTAGCTAGACAGAGTTAAAGAGAGATCGAGGCAGTATGAAGAACCCTCAATCGCCCCTGCCACCAGGCTTTAGGTTCCACCCAACAGATGAAGAGCTCATCCTTCATTACCTGATCAAAAAGGTTGCTTCCACACCCTTGCCGGTTTCCATCATCGCGGAGGTTGATATCTACAAGTCTGACCCATGGGACTTACCAGGTTTGTCTTTTATATTATATCTCACCCTTTTCATTTAATTTATCAAATACCATGTCGGAGTACTGATGTTATATACACACATACATAACATGGCGCTCTTGTTTGTGTTCTTCTTTATCAGCCAAAGCTGCGTTTGGTGAGAAAGAATGGTATTTCTTCAGTCCTAGAGATCGCAAATACCCAAATGGTGCCAGGCCAAACAGGGCAGCCGCTTCGGGGTATTGGAAGGCAACTGGTACAGACAAAACCATATTGACATCATTAGCAGGAGGAGGATGCCACAACATTGGTGTGAAGAAGGCCCTTGTGTTCTACAAGGGAAGACCACCCAAGGGAGTCAAAACTAATTGGATCATGCACGAATATCGCCTTGCCGAACCCCTCAACGTCTACAACAACAACAACAAACCCTTGAAGCTCAAAGATTCGTCCATGAGGGTAAGCAGCACACTAAATTATATTTCACCTTTCTCTATATCCACACGCAAAAACAACACTTCCTTTTTCGAAAATGATTCTGTTTTGCGTAAGGCCTAATTTGAATGAATTAATATTGCACATAAACAGATTAATTAGCCTTTTAAAGTTTATTTTAATTTGCAACGAATAAGACTTTTTAGTTGATGCTTTTCGCAGTTAGACGATTGGGTTCTTTGCCGGATCTACAAGAAGTCCATTACTGCTTTACCTCAACCAACAGATCAAGATCGACAAGAAAAAGAAGAAGATGTCATTTTACCATGCCTTAAAAGTCCCCTTGGCCACAACACTCTCATGCCCCAGAAATCTTCTTCTTTCTCAAACCTACTCGATGCCATGGACTACTCCGTGCTAAATAGCTTACTATCCGACAATTATTGTAACCCATCTGAACTCGAATCAACAATATTCAATTGGGGGAGTCTAGACCAGCCTTTACTCAGTAACTCCACAATCACTAGCACCAGCACCAACAGCTATCTGTTTCAAAAGCTCCCTCAACTGAACTCTTCAGCTCCAAAGATGGAAAACCAGCTCAAACGCCAGCATTCCAACTTGGAAGAGGATATGTCATACCCAGCAAAGAAACGCATCAATTCCTGCAGTTTCAGTAGCACCACCAGTCAATCAGACATCCCTCAGTACAATATATTAAACCAGCCATTCTTCAATCAGCAGTTACTTTTGAGTCCTCATCTCCAATTTCAAAAGTAAGAAGAAGAAAAAAACATAAACAGATAGGAAGATGTCAATTAAGTATGAAGAGAGAGAGAGAGAGAGAGAGAGAGAGAGAGAGGGAGAGGAGAAGAAGAAGAAGAAGAAGGATACTGTTTCTAAGTCCAAAGATTGTGAAGAAAAAAAAAACGTAGTTTTTATTAAATCATACATGGTTTTTGTGCTGAAGTCTTGGGTTGGTAGACAGATTCATACCTGTATATACAGATACTATTTGGTTTAATTGCTATCATAATCATATGATCTTCTTTTGTTTGGAGGGAAAAAAAAAAGCTTGATATATATATATATTTATATATCCGCATCAACACGATTATTGCGTTTAGAGTATTGATTCACCACCAACCAAAAATATCACTTTTTACTACCTTGTTTATGTGGTAATGTGGTCTACCACTTAAAAATAAATAAAAACTCAAAAGGTAATGGAGAATCACTTTGCCACATAGACAAAATAGTGAAAAGTTGTATCTTTAAGCGGTAGTGAATCATTACTCTTGTGTTTATTATTTGCAAATAGGTTATGAGCCTATTTGAAATGCTTTTAAAAATAATTTTGACCTCTTTTTAGTCGATTGGGTTTTGAAAATATAACGCAATACCACAAATATGTAGAATTGAGAAAATTAAAAAAAAAATAAATAAATAAATAAAATAAAAAAAAAGATAATGGGTACAACTTCAAAGTATTCATGGTAATTAATACTCATAAGAATGAATATAATTACCATGATTCAACAAGTATAATAATCAAGCCAACAAACATAAAATAAAAATAAAATTAAAAAAAATTACAAATCGAACATAAAAATAAATAAAAAAAAATGACAAATTTACAATATAAAAAACATTAATGGTTTATATATTATGCATTTATAAGTGGAATACATATAAAAATATAAGGGATAATTACTTTTTTTTTTTCATGAACTATCACCTTTTCGTAAATCATCGTGAACTACCAACTCGATTAAAAAAAAACATCCAACTATTAAAGTTACACATTTTTACCCTATTGTCGGACTAAATGGTTAAATTCGACGGTCAACCGATCACCTTACCATCACATGCGTTTTTATTATAATTTTTTCCTCATATGCTCTCATTTTCCTCGGTCTCTCTCCCTCTCTGTTTCTCGTTTGCTCTCTCTCTCATCAGATTTTTCCCCAAAGGTGAAAAATGATTGGAAGAAAATCCCTAGAAAATTTTGAAATATAATCAGATTTAAACACTCGACAACAAGCAACCTCAGAAAAAATATTATGGAAAACTCATTTTCGCAAGCACACGTAAAGCTTCTCCATCAAACATTCAAACGTATAGTCTCTGCAACTCATTTCCGCTTACAAGACTGAGAATCCTAAACCCTTCATCGATGAGAGGGTGAGCCGGTTCGGACCCATCTTCACCACCTACGTTTCCGGTGAACTGACCGTGTTCTCCGCCGACCCAGAATGGCCTGAATGAAGCTTCAAGCGTAGTTTCGGGATACGTATAGCATTAAGATTGCAGTGATCGTTGATTCACACTTACAACAGCGGCACCGTTTGAGGAAAAATTATGAAAGAAAGTGCTACAGGAGGGACATCACAGGAAGTTTCCACAGTTAACAAGTATTACCGTTCCAGGAGTAGACTTAGAAGATAGAAAAGTGCGGTGCTTCGTGCGTGACAAGCCGAAATCACAGACCTGTAGAGAGAAACAAGATATTAAAAAAAAAAAAAAGAATCAATTGACTTCTCTCATCAAACAATATGTCAGTCCCTCTATTTAATAAATGAAACAATGAGCATAGTCAGGGAATCGCTCTTTGAGTGCCAGAATTTAGTTTGAGCAGAGCTTAACAATCCATTTTTTTATCAACAAGGAGATTTGGAGACTTAACAACCCAGTTTTTTTTTTTTTTTGAAAGAATGAGTAGAACTATATATAGACAAAAGAATCAACTGTACAAAATGTTCAACCGAACACAACGTTACAACCAAAAAGAACTCTAGGCATTCAACCAGAATTCAAAAACTAAGAAACAAAAACAACACCAAAACACCCAACTCAACTAAATCAGCATATTAGTATCAACATTCCATTTATGGCATAGGCTGATATTCTCCATATTCTTCTGAAATTTTCTTATTCCAAAAATCTTGCACCGAATTTTCCAAAAAATCTGCTTCAGGATCTGCTCTTCAGTACGAGGTTGCCCTCCAAACTTTATCTCATTTCTAGCTCTCCAAATGTTGTATACAGTAGCACTAAAGCTCAATCTACATAAGGACCCCTTTAAGCTCTTATCCTTCCAGCTGCGGCAGCCTTCATCAATTACCTCATCCAATTTGTAGTAGGGTACAAAACATCACAACGCTTTAGACATTTTTTCCAGATTCTTGAACTGAAACCACATAGGAAAAGAAGGATGTCTCGGCTTTCAGTTCCACCCCTACAAAATACACAACTAGTATCACCCATAAATCCTCAAGCAAGCATACGGTCTCCAGTAGAAAGCTTGTTATTGACAGCTAACCAAAGGATGAAGGCTTGCTTTGGAATAGCAAGTTGATGCCATACTAGCTTCCACCGACTCACAATTGTTTTTTTTCCTTCCTAAGATAATTCCAGGTATCTGCACAAACATAAGTATCAGACCTACCATGCCAATAGTCCATATAGGCTTATCAACAACTCCTATAGGTACATCCGACAGCCTACTTTCAATAGCAACAAGCTCCTCAGAACGAGCAGGTCTCCAACACCACTCTCCTTGCTTTAGGACCGACTCCAATTTAGCCTCTAGCTTGCTAAGAGCACTAGCAGCAGATTCCCAACCATTTTCCCTATTTTAGGGAAAATTTAGGGAATCAAACCATTTTTTTTTCTCCCTATATAAAAACACCCCACAACAGTTTCCCTTTATCTTTCCCTATATATTAAAATAATATTTTTCTTACCTTTTACTTTTACTTTCTTTTTCTTTCTTTTTTAACTTTATTCAAAAGCATTTTTTTCTCAATTTCTCTCTCATCAACGTCTTGTTTGTCCCTTCCAACACCCATTCTTCGTCTTCTTCTTCAACACAACACCCCTTCTTCATCTTCTTCTCAATTTCTCTCGATCAAAATCGTGGCTGTCTTTTTCTCCCAGGTCCAGTTCATCCGGGACCCCAATTTGCCTAAATCCCAGCGTCCAAACCCATCTCAGCACTAGTCTGGTTTCTACCATTGTTGAAAGAGGAACACGTCAGATTTGGAGGCTGAGACGCGGCGGAGAACAGTGAATACAACAGACACGCAGTCAGGAGGATAGAGAAGCGAAGAGAGAGGAACAAGAAGAGGAAGAGTGCAACAGGGAACATCATTCTTGGACAAAAGTTGTTCAAGTCGAAGTCAAGTTCCTCTGCGTGAAGGGTAGAGCCAGAGAGGAGAGAGAGTTTTTTTTTTATTAAAATAAGGGATTGGGTAGCTACAGTGCTACCCAATGTATTGGGTAGCACTGTAGCTACCCAAGCATGGAGCCCTAAAATAGGGCAACTACTGTGGCTTGTTTTTTTGTAATTTTTTTTCAAATTTTCCTTATTTTAGGGAATAGAACTACTTATAGGGCATCTGCTACTAGTGCTCTAAGTGAGTCATATATAACTCTATAGCCAAACTTGTCTACTAAAGCACCAAAAGGATGCCAAGCATCCACCCATAGATTAATATTGCTGCCTATGCCCACTTCAAATTTGAGAAAACCCCTTGCTAGGCCTCGCAGATTTAGCAATTTCCTCCAACACCATGAACTATTGTTAGGGACGCTCACACACAAGAAGCTCTTCCCTTTCAACAAGTATTTTTGAACCCAAGCCACCCATATAGAACCATATTGAGCAAAAATACTCCAAATATGCCTCATCATGGAAGAAATATTCCAAATCTCCACATCTTTCAGCCCCAAACCCCCTTCCTTCTTAGGAAAACAAATATCAGTCCAAGACACTTTAGCCTTAGCAGCATTTCCATAATTTACATTCCATAAAAACCGACTGAATTTCTGATTAATATCCTTAAGAATTCTATTAGGAAGGATAAAAATGCTAGACCAATATACTTGAATGCTGTAAAGAATAGAAGAAAGGAGTTGCAACCTTCCTGCAAAAGATAGCTTTCTAGAAGACTAGAAGACCATGAATCTATGCGGCCAGCAATTTTATCAAGGAGAACTTTGCAATCTGCAGCCGACAACTTAAAGGATATAAGAGGGACTCCAAGATAATGAACTGGAAGATGACCCTCCCCCATTTGCAGCTCAGACAAAAGAGAAATTTTTATTTTTTCCGAAACACCAGAGCAGAACAGAAAGCTCTTTGAAGGATTAGCTTTTAATCCTGACAACAATTCAAACTCTCTCAAAGCTGCTTTAATGATGGATATGGAAGACAAATTTGCATCAGAAAAAAGCAACAAGTCATCCGCAAAACAGAGATGAGTTAAGTTCATTCGAGAGCACCTGTAATGGACCTTAAAACCTGATCCTTCTCTAGTATACTCCTTCATCAGCCTAGAGAAAACCTCCATAGCATTAACAACCCAGTTTTTCAGCCAAGTTGTGGTTTATCCACCGAAAATCACCAGATTGGGATGCATACGACGGAAACCAAACAACAAATAGCAACTGGACAAACTGAATACCAAAACAGGGGCAAACAGAGCAACCGGAAAAAACTGCCATTTTAGCATCAATTGGCTCCGAACGAGAATGTTGATATTGTATTTTCCTTAATCTTTATTGACAACTGATAAACTGTGGAGGATTCTCTCGAGCCAACTTTAAAATGGTGTCATAAACTGTGATCTTCTCCCTTCTTACCCGCATGCAATCAAACACAAAGATATGCATGGAACAGACAAAGACTTACAAAACTATTGGACAATATTTTGAACTTAGTTAGCCTTTACATGAAGGGGGAGCAGCTGGCTAACTGTTTTTTTATGGATGAATTAAAACTTTTATAGCACAAAACTCAACTGAAACAAAGTCACTCCAGTAAACACTGGATACACAAACCCAACCCAACAACAAGGAAAACAGCACTACAAGCAGCAACAGTTGCTAAAACCATCAAAACAACACTCCAAAAGGGACAAACAGCAGAGACTAAAACCCCCTACGAGTACAAACAGAACCAAACATTTACAAAAGTGAATGGAGGTTCCAACAGTGAATAAGAGGCCTGTCCTTATCGTCAATCTGAACCGATTTCCTAGCCAAAATCCTGGAACGCACCTCCCATCTTATCTGGCTGACAATAGCTTCCTCGGACCGAGGGAAGTTACCACGAAGCAGGGCATTTCTTTGTCTCCAAAGATGATAGATGCAAGCACCTAGGCAAAGCTTAGCAAGGCAAACTGTTTTTCTAGCTCAATAACATCATCATAAGCATCACCTGAGGTAAAAAGTTCATGGCAGAGAAGCCTTAGGTGATGATAAAGAAGAAGACGTAATCTTTTTTATGAGCTCAACAATGGAACGAGCAACTCGAGCAGCCGGATCAACATGCGCAGCCTCTCTAAATTAAAGGTAGCATGGACCCTCAAAGCAACTTCAACTCCAATGCCAAGACGCACTTGCTCATCTTTCTTTTTCCTCACCATTGTCCAATCTCTCTCTCTCTCTCTCTCTCTCTCTCTCTCTCTCTCTCTCTCTCTCTCTCTCTCTCTCTCTCTCTCTCTCTCTCTCTCTCTCTCTGTGTGTGTGTGTACTGGTAATTTTTTTTCCTAAAATATATATGTTTTTATCTGTATCTATTTCTCAGCAAAGAAATGGAATTTAACTGCAAATTTGACTGTTATGCACGAGTCCACTAGTTCTCTATGGGTCGTATTTGGCCTCTTGGACGTTGGTTTAGCAGAAAACAATTGAGAGTGATGAGAGCGATGAGAAAAGCACCGTGAAAACTAGAGGCCAAAGTGACTTTGGGCTTCTCTGCCATTTGTGTAGGTAAGGATTAAGAAAATGAAGGTGGCGAAGAGTAGGGAACTTGCGCAAAAGTTTGTAGTTAATGGGAGAAAATGTAATTACTCCAAAATATAAAAAATAGATATTAGATATAAAGAGTATATGGATGCGGTTAATTAACTGCATCCACTAAAACTGTTATACGCATCCGCACTTCTGAATAGTGGATTTTGTTATCCGCTTTCGCATGTGTGGATAGTGGATAGCTGTTAGAGAGTATGTGCGAATAGTATATGCATGCGGTTAATATCCGTCCATATGTACACCCCTAATGATTTCGTAAACAAAAGTATGATTTTAAACTAAATTGCAAAAAATGAATTGTTTGCTATTGTATTTTTAAAAAATCGCAATTTTAAAACGTAATTTTTTTGCGTTTTCACATCACAAGCAATGGGTGTTTTTTTGAAAACACATAATTTTAAAGAATAAACTGTGATTTTAAAAAGCCATTACCAAAACAAAAAAAAAAACTTTCATTTTGCCACATGGGTACAGTAATTGGAACTGTAGCCACGTCGCGATTTCACCATATGGGTAATTTATCACGTCGCTAATTAATGACGTGTTCAAAAGTGGCATGTCGCGAAATGTGCCACGTTGCTAATTAGTGACATGGATTATTGAAACGTCACCAATTAGTTACGTGAATTATTGACATGTCGCTGATTAGTGACGTGACAAATAAACCATGTCACTATTTTTATTTTATTTTCTTTCAATGATCTGAAAATTTCGTGGCCTGTGAATTTGACACGTTGCCAACTAGTGACCCATCAAAGTTATCACGTCACTATTTTGTCACGCGTCAAAGATGCCATGTCACTAATTGGTGACGTGCAAATATGGCACTTCGCTAATTGTTATTTAAACTTTTTCAAAATTAAAAACATTTAGTGACATGGTATATTTGCCACGTCGTTATTTAAAGACGTGTCAAAGGTGGCACGTCGCCAATTTGAAATTATTTGCATATCCGAAACGCGTTGGAGGAATTTTCCTTCCAACGCGTTTCTAATTTCCCTCCTTTATCTCTCTTTTATCTGCTTTATCTCTCTCTTTTATCCCTCCACGTTAAAATAAAAGCACTTATAATTAAACAAATCACTTTTTTTCTTTTTTCTTTTTGTTCTTTTTTTTTTTTTTGTTGGAGACATTTTATCATTTTTATTTTTTTGGGTCTCTGCATCCTTTCTTTGTGATTCTTTTTTTTTTTTTTTTGGTTGAATCTTTGTGATTCTTTTTTTTTGGCGTCGACAAAGAGGAGATGATGTTGGTGACCTCGACATGGACAGAGAGGAGATCCAGGCCGGATCTCGCTAGCGACATAGGCATCGTCGCAGGGAGAGGAAATCCAGGCCAAATCTTGCTGGCTACTTCGGCGTCGGCACAGAGAAAGGAGATCTAGTTTTGTCGTTCCTCACCGGATCTCGCCATTCCTCACTGGATCTCGCCGTCCCTCGCGGGTTCTAGAACCACTGCCCTCCCCATACCTCGACGGCCCTCCCCAGAATTAATATTCAAAAAAATATATTACAAAAAAATGATTTTAGCAACATGGCTTAATTCGCCACGTCACTATTTTAGTGACATGCTAATGGCATGCGGCTAAAGTGCCATGTCATTAAATAACCACATGTTAAAAATGTCACATCGCTAATTTTCATTTAGTGCCAACATGATTAGTCACGTGGCGACCCGTTAGCGACGCAGATGACCCACATCCACGTGACTAACGACAGGTTTTTTTTTTTTTTAGTGAGCCAAAATGCGATTTTACCAAATGCTTAATTGTATTTTTAAATCGCAAACCCAAATAGACCATTAAAATTCTAAATGCTCTTCCTTGCTTTACTTCTCATCTTTCTAGTGTTTCTATCCCAAAGACAGTACTTAATGCATTATCTACTATGGTTGGAGCCGTAGGGATATATTCGAGCCGAGCCGAGTTGAGTTTTAAAATTTCAAAACTAGCTTGTTTATAAGTCGAGCTTAAATAGTAGAGCTCGAGTTCGAGCCGAGCTTGAAGCCGAGCTATAAAATGCGTGTTCAAGCTCGGCTCATTTAAAACTCAGGCGAGCTTGAGCTCAAGCTCAAACTCGTTGAGAATGACATTCGAGCCAAGCCAAACCGAGTTACTCGACAAGCTTTGCTCAACTAAAGCTCGAGGTAGACTATTAAATTTTTCAATGTGTAATCAAAGCAGAGTTCAAGCGCGAGTTTGTGAATAACCTCTATACTAACTATTAATAACTTAATATGTTAGCTTAACATACTAAATATTATTATCAAAGTATTATAATTAATATGTAATATAATATTTACTTAGCTAGTATACTATATGCTTATTTAGTATATATATATATATATAAAAATATCAAGTAACATATAGTTAATTACATTTACTTAGTATATGTTAATTAACTAGGTAATATGTTAGTTTATGAACTAACTAGTTAGCATGTTAACTAATACACACATATAAATATTAAGTAACATATATAACATATATTACTTAATTATTAATATTCATGCTTAAATTTTCATAACTCATTTTTAGTAATATATAAGAGATATGAACGAACTAACGAGTCGGACTAACTAGTTGGGCGAGTGATCCGGTTGAGTTTTAAATGAGATAAGCTCACAAGCCCCTATCGAGTTTTGTCGAACGAGTCATGTATGTATCATTTACTAATCGAACGGGTTTCTATAGTAACAAGCGAGTTTCTACAATATCGAGTTTGGATCGGGCTAAACTGGGTAAGTATCGAGCAAGTTGTCAAACAAACTGATTTATTTATATCCATAGAAGGCAAGCTATGGAATTGGAAATTGCGCCCTTGCATCAAAATGGGACATACATGGGAGTTGGTTCCAATGCTACTTACTTGATAAATAGACTATTGGGCGCCGTAGCGAATGTGTTTACACGGTTAAGTTTAATCCTGATAGTTCAATTGAAGGATTGAAAGCTCGTTTGATTGCTAATTAGGGATATACACAGACGTATTGTATTGATTATGATGAGACTTTTTTTTTTCTTTTTCTATTTTTTTTTCAGTTGCCAAAATTTCTTTTGTTAATGTACTTATTTTTTTGGTTGATAATCTCCATTTGCCATTTTTTTTTTCAATTAGATGTTAAAAATACCTTTTTAATGGAGAATTACATAGTCGAGGAAGTTTATATGGAACAATCGGTCGTTCGTTATTTCACTTTCCATATACTAGTGTACATAGGCTATGTTTTATGTGTGCTAGCTATACGTAGAAAATACTATAGTTAATTACCGGAGATGATCGAGTCAAGAGTCATTACTCAATTGAAACAATTTTTGTAGCAAGATTTCATACAAAGAATTTGGGAAAACTCAAATAATTTTTTGGGGATTGAGAAGTTGCTAAATCTGGGTTAGGTAGCAATTAACCTTAGAAGAAGTATGTATTTGCCTATTTCTTTTGTCAGAAAACATGGGTCTTCTGGCTGATTGCTTGTCCTGTTGAAATTCCAATAGATCCTAATAAGAAATTACTAAAAGTCACACGTATATATATTGGGCAAATTTTTATAATTTTCATCCTCAAGCTTTTGTTGTATTTTTCAAGAATCATTCATTATGAATTATGAGATTCAGATGAAGAAAAAAGTTTTCTAATCTTTTACAAAAGCAAATAATTGATCTAACCCAAATAAGGTCCTGGTGTAGTAGTTGAGAGTCTGCAACTGTGGGTCAACTGTTCAAGGTAATCTTTGCTAATTACATACTGTAATTAGTATGTGTTCCTTTTCTTTTTCTTTTTTTTCTTTTTTCTCTAACTTTTTCTGAACAGTAGTAAGTAAATAATGCTGCTATCACATACTGCGGACCTGGTTGGCCTATAAATAAATGTGAGTGGCAAGGGCAGGGGGGGAATGATCCTCTCCGGTTAGTGTCTTTTTAAGTGTATAATTGTCTTTTTATATTTATAAAGGCAATTATACCTCTAAAAAAACACTAATCGGATCCCTTTCATGTACATTTGAACTTGATAGGATCCGAATACCAAGTGGGAGCACAAAATAGAACTACATTTATGAGAGACTGAGAAGAAAAAATTAAAGCTGAATTTTTTTTTACAAAGTTCGTAAACTTAATTAAAATTCAAAATGAAATTCGCAGATTAAGATGAAAGTGCTTAACCTATTTAATTAAATAAGCTTAATTAGAATTTGACCTATTTAATCGTATACATATACTTCGATACAATCTGAACATGACATGTGATATTTAAGTTGGTAATTTTTATACGACCACCGAGTCCGACACGAGCTTTACTCAGAATTAACTGATTAGAATTGAAGAATCTGATCTATTTAATTAAATGATTCGAATTAAATTAATTTATATAACTTTATAATAATAATAATAATAAATCATTCTTTATCTGAGAAAGTGCGTTCCCTCACCTTTTAAAACCGGCCAAGAGTTTAGATCATTTACTTTGGAATTCTAGAAAAGAAAAGAAAAAATCAGAGCGCATGATGGAGTTCCCATCTGGGCATCAGTCTCACACCCACCACCACCGACGGAGGGATGATGATGATGACGACGATGAACAAAGAGGGGAGAATTACCCACCTCCAGGAACAACTGCCTTTGATGACCCACCACCTCCACGACCTCCTCCATCATATTACGGGGAAGATGAACCACCACCTCACCTTACCCACGCCTACCACACCTCCCACGTGCCACCACCTCCACCCCACTCCCAAGAATTCGATCGCTACTCTGTTTTTCCATCAGAATCTCGTCCACCACCACCTCCACCCCACTCCCAAGAATTCGATCGCTACTCTGTTTTTCCATCAGAATCTCGTCCACCACCACCTCCACCCCACTCCCAAGAATTCGATAGCTACTCTACTTTTCCAACAGAATCTCGTCCACCACCACCTCCACCCACCTCCCAAGAATTCAATAGCTACTCTGCTTTTCCATCAGATTCTGAACCACCACCTCCTGCTTATACTACTACTAATGTGGAACATGTTGCTCATGATTCTCAAACCCATCATACCCATCGTCCGCATTTACCCTCCTTCCTTCACCATGAAACCCACCAGTCTCCTACCTCTGACCTCTCCAACAAACGGACTTTCAGGGTCTTCTCCAAGGCCGATCCCAACTACTCCCTCACTATCCGAGATGGCCATGTCATTCTTGCCACATCTGAGCCGTCCGATGACTTCCAGGTTTGTCTCACACACTCTTCACTTCATCTCTCCCTATTTACTTCATTATATCGTACGCTAACATTTGGTTTGCTTTGATCTGGCTGTTTAAGTATGTTTATCTTTACTTATTTTCATCTGGGTTTGGTTTCAGCACTGGTACAAAGATGAGAAGTACAGCACAAGGGTGAAGGATGAAGAGGGGTTTCCCTGCTTTGCTCTTGTTAACAAAGCCACTGGTCAGGCCATCAAGCACTCCATTGGGGCCACTCATCCTGTAAGATATCTATATTAAATCAAAGTAGCTCTGATCCTATTTCTACGTTGACATTTTGGTTCTGCCACCTTATTTCATATGCTCTTTGTCTATCTTAATTTGGTGGTACCACTGATCTGTCAAAAATTAGTATCCTCAGTATTAGGTCAAATCCTCTAGCATGCTAATTGGCAAATCAGAGTTTCATTGGCCTTTTTTCTTTTCTTTTCTTTTCTTTTCTTTTTTAAAAAAGGAAGAAGAAGAAGAAGAAGGGAAAGGTGTGGCTTATCTATGAAGAGAAAAAGCCAAAAAGGTTGATGTTGTATCCAAAATATACCTAATACCACTTCTAGGAAGAAGGTTTATATTGACTATGCTTGTTGATCCGAAATGACAATCCGTATGCTCGCTCACATTGCACTTTGGTCTTTTGGTCCTGTGCCATTGAAAGCCTTCAGGAATTGATGTTCTTTGTTTCATATCCCTCTTTCTTTGAGAGGTGGGAGGGTTAGTTGGTTTTAAACAAATTAGCAATTGCTTCTTTCAATGTGGGACAAAGATTTTTTTTTTTTTTTCAAATGTTTCAACATTATAGGTTTAAGAGCCACTACTCTTTTCAATCTGCAGTGTTCTTCTCATTTATTCAATGGTTTCTTCTCCTTCTGATATATCATCTGATTAGAAAGAAATGCTGAGAATAAACAGAAATACACCTTCTATGTTGTATTCAGTTACGATTTTTGGGAAGTTTTTCGGATAAAGTGATAAAGCAGAGACGTTGGTTGGTCCTGGAAGTTCAGGACTGTAATATGTGAACTTCAGGACTGGAAGTTCCTTACATTGCACAATTCGGTATGTTTTTAAGTTCTCTCAGCCCAAGGATTTGCCTACTATGTCACGTTTGCAGAAATCATGCTTCCAGGAAAAAGTTTGATATCTTTCCCTCTGTCTCTCATCTCATATATATCTCCTCTTTTCTGCTATTGTGAGATTGACAACTGTTGAAAGTAGTTGTCAAAATCTCACGTTTGTTTTTGTGTTGTATATACTTAAGTGATTGCTGTTCATGACCACAGTTTTTAATCACCTTCTGATACAATAGGTTTTAAAGGGCTTTCAATTTGTGCACCTGAAATGCAGAAACAAGTTTAGACCTTCCCACCCCTGTACCTAATTTCCCATTCCAAATTTGATTTGAGTGCAGTGGGTATTATGAGTTCTCTCCTGATCTGGCATGCTCCTGCACCCACTTTACAATGTAGGGGCTCACCTGTCCCTATATATAAATTTTGGCTCAAATTTAACGCAAGGGTGAAACAATAATTTTTACTTTCATCCGACCCATTACCTCCTTTACTTTGAATGGAATGTGTGACCAAAATTAAATCGAGATTCAAGTTTGAAATATTGCATTTGGGATCTACAAATGGGTCCCTACATAGAGAAATGCTAGACATCCCAACACTTTTTTTCAGAATTTGGTTCCAATCTGATGTGTCACAATCCTATGAGATTGTGGCACACTTCCCAAAATGATAGATCTTATGGGATTGTGACACATCAGATTGGAACCAAATTTTGAAAAAAAAATGTTTGGATATCTAGCATTCCTCCCCTACATAATGACGGGATGTGTGCGTTGCAATTTGTTTCATAAGTAGACAATCAAGGGAGTTAGCTTATGCATAGCAAAAAAGGGCATCCTCATGATAGTCTATTCCATTCTCTGCATGTGTTTCTATGTGTGCACTTTACAGTAATTATTAGGTTCTCATCTTCAATTTTGTTCTAATTCAATTGCAGGTGCAGTTGATACCTTATAGTGCTGATGCTCTTGACGAGTCCATCCTGTGGACTGAGAGCAAGGACTTAGGTGGCAGTTTCCGAGCTATAAGAATGGTTAATAACATTCGACTTAATGTGGATGCTTTTCATGGTGATAAGAAATCTGGAGGTGTGCATGATGGCACTACCATAGTGTTGTGGCAGTGGAACAAAGGGGATAACCAGCATTGGAAGATCATTCCCTACTGTAAGTTTCTCAACACATGAAATGCAAGGAAATGATATTCATTCCCGTTGTTTTTTCTCCTATCTAGTGAAACTTCTATAGCTTCTCAGATCTTGATTGAATCTCTACAAACTTCTATAACTCTAATAACAAGAGTCCCGCCCCCCAAGATGTTTGTAGTTTGATAAGCTGAACCCTTGGCATTTCTGCTTCAATTGTCTCTGGGGGTAAAAAAAAAAATATTCATTTTTCTTTCTTTCCTTTTTCCCTAATATTTCCCTTTGGTGCTAAATGCAGGATCTCTGTGCAGTGCCGTTGCCATGCCTGAAAGCTGTATTGTGTGTGTGTGTGTGTGTGTGTGTGTTTTTAAAAAAATAATGAGTTGGGAGGAATCTGCTTGTTCTCTTTGTGAGTGTGTTTGTGTTTCTATGTTCACTATGCGTGAAAATCTCTGTAATTCAATACAAGTTTTTATGATATCTATTATATAAAAAATAATCGCCAATATCTGCTTCAAACTTCCTGATCTAATTCAAAACATCTTGCATCGATCTCTTACATTAAACCAATGTAGTAGAATGCAGCCCAATTATTGTGTTGATGTCTCGATGTGTTATGGCACCTACCTTTTATTTTTCTCCCAGAAAGCATTTGTTTTGTTAACTTCTGGAGGATTCATAGCATAGCATGGAAAAGGAATGTTAAAGCAGAAACTAGAAACAATTTTATTTGGGGGAAAATACACTTTATGGCACTTAAGAGTACCAAACTTTAGAAAGTGACACTTGACTCCTTCAACTACCACTTCACATGTGCAACACATGACTATTTTTCGGTCCATTTTAACACCAATTGTTAGAGGAGTGGATTTATTTATAACATGTAGTTTACAGAGCTTTGGTTGTTCTTAAATTAATTGAGGTTATACTTATGGTAACGTCATTCATGTTTTGTTGAGCAGATTTGTCTCTTCTCTTTTCTGAATTTATTTTTTTTTGGAGGTTTTTCTACTATCTAATTTACTAAAAGTCGAATTTATGGCATTATGTCATTCAATCATGGACTGCCCTTTTCAGACATTCTTTGCTGATTCATTAATTTTACGTGGTTTCAACTTGTTAAATTTATTAATTAAATGATTAAATTTTTATTTTTTTTTATTTAGCTTAAACTTTTAAGATAAATAGTAATTTAAACCTTTATCACAACCTTAATTCTTTCTCCCACGTTGGCAATAATTCCTGTTGTCGTAGGAGATCATGTTCTAATTTGACTACATAGAGAAGTGTCATGCCTATTTTCGAGGGTGGCATATCAAAAAAAATTATTATTTGATAAAATAACAAATGAAAGTAGATATAACACGTAACGGTAATTTTTATTGTCATCTAAGTGAATGAGCACTTGGAAGTATATATTGCATTTTTCTAATTACATAACAGAATCTTGCCTTTTGTTTTTGGTAATACAATAAATAATTACTTAAGGCTCTTTCAAGCAATCCTAACATAAAAAGAATAAGAGGGCTATAAGCCCATCAAGTGGCAAGAATCCAAGGGATCACCACCACCTCCATGGTGCCTCCCATAAAAAAGGAGCACATATCCCTAAGTACTCACATCATTTGATGATTTTGATCATTTCTTATCTCTTACTCTCTTCATTCAATTTTCTCTTGTAGAATCATTTATTGACTCAAAGTTTCAAATACTAGAGGTTCCTCCGGTCCTTCGAGACCGGCAATTTCTAGTAACTTCTTTTTTCCATGTTTTGCAGGATCAAGCTCCATCGTTAGTTCGGTCATTCAAAAATATGCTTCAATAATTTTGTAATTTTTTATTTTTTGGACCAAGTGCGTAGCTTGTTTAGTGCAGCTTAAGCTGGGCTTAAAAATTAGGGTAATTTTTGTCCATTGGGCTTCGTTTATATTGCAAGTAGATATGACTACGAGGTTGCATTTTGTTCAATTGTTGTCAACTACATTGGATAAATTTGCACTCTCTCTTGCACCCGCAAAGAAGCAACGTCGTTGTAAATGCAGAGTCAGAGACCAGCGAATTAGCAGTCTTAGGTTGTGGTAGTCCGACAATTTTTATTGCAGGCTATATTTGGATGGATGGATGTATGATTTGTGTGTAGAATGTCATACCTCGGGAAAATTATGGAACATTGACAAAATGAATAAAAAAAAAATATATATTGTAGACTAGTTTACTGCAATCAATGTTCACACACGAGCCTTCCATATCTTGCCGACTCATGAGAGACAGACATGAGAGACCCTCTTTAATTTTTCATATGATATTAAAACCTCCTGACACCCCTCTATTGTTGGATTTAACTACTGTCAGATCATGAAAGATATATATGATAAAAAGAAAGAGAGACAACATGAAAGAGAGTTTGAGCCACAGCTTAATTAAAGTATAGAATTATAGTTACACTTAATTATATAGACATTCCATTCACATGTATACTCAAATTTTTTCTTAATAAGTGAGACTTAAAGCTTATATATATTATATATTTAATTGAAATGCGAATTACCGTATAAAAATGATTCAAACTCAAACTCGTAAGTTATAACATTTGCTCTTTACCACTAATCACAAAAGTTTAAATTAATAAAAATAATTAATTTTAATTATTTAATTAATACTTTAACAATTACTTTTGTTCTATTATTCCTGCATAAATAAAGCGTTTATGGATTCTTTCTTTTGCATGTGCCTGAGTGTTAAAAGCAAACTCATAGTCAAATATATATATTCACCGGCCATATGACGATTTTGGTGCTTACCAAAGCTGTATTCCCTTTTGGGTTTCTTTATTTGTTTTCGCCCGGCGGGGAGAGAGCTAGAAAGAGAGAAAGAGAAGAGGGGTTATTGAATGTTTCCCAAGATTTTCTTCTTTTGGTAACTTTTCTTTCTTTCTAATGTTGAGTTCGTTAGTTCGAAGTTAGGGAGCAGTTAGGCGCGGTTAAGTACTCTAAAATCAGAAAGAATCATATTATAAAGAGAGAGAGATATATATATATATACAGAGAGAGATCAATACTGGGGGAGGTTAGCGTGGAAAGGACAAGTATGAATAGAACTCAAATACCAAATCCATTATGAAAAAGTCAATATAATTGACTTTTAATGAATCAAGATCCACACCTTTTTCTCTTAAATAGTCTGTACTCGTTAATTAATTTTTATTTTTTTTTTTTTAAAAAAAAAAAAAAAAAAAAAAAAAAACGGGGATCAGAACATGAGGTGTGGTTGCCTTGAGGCCTGTCAAATTGTCGATGATCTCATCGTCTGTCCGAATGGTGGCCAACTGTCTCAACCCATGAAACACTGTTGGGGCCTACAGCTACGTATGCTGCTAATTCTGCGTCTATACTTTATCGTTTACCCTGTCAATAATAGCTAGCCGCGCCCACTTGATTATACTATTATAATATTAATCAAGAGGATTAACATTAATAAATACAGGATTGCTAGCGGTCGATGTGATGCTTCACGCTCTATAGTCTATACTATGAGTCTATGACCATGGGCGTGACATCAGAGTCTTCAGATCGGATGGCTCATATTCACCAATGAACTCCAACGCCTTGACAATCGAATGGCTCGTGTTCTGGGGGTATATAAAAGGAGCTGAAGATTTGTGGGCCACCCTGATTATCACGTTATTATAAAATATCAGAATTGATAAGAGGGAGGGCCGCATGAGGTGTGGCAATTCGTCAGAAATCGTCAGCAATTAGAATCGATGGGCCTCTGGGGCTTCGGCTTTTGCTCTGCAATTTCGTTGCGCAAAAGTCAACATTTTAAGAAGAGAGAGAATTAACCATTAAGCCATTAAAGGGGGGGCTAAATATTAAGCTTAGAGAAACACCTTCTCAAGGCTTCTATTCCAATTGCCGATGAGTAATTACCTGTAATATATGGTTAGGTGGTGGTCCACGCGCTTATCTTCAACACTTTGAATTCCTATTAAATTATGTTATTTTTCATTATCCAATTATTTTTATCTAGCGAGATTCATTCCGTATCTCACGTCCTACTCTCTTTTTTATTTTTTCCTTTTCATGTATTTTTTTAATATTATCTCGAGAATACAATACTGGGACATTAATAATAATAAATAAAATAAAAATAAGAAGGCAAATGAGGAGGTGGCCAAACTTAGCCAAGCAGATGCTAACGCGTAAGCATATTCTTAGCACTCGGCCAATCAGCCTTGCGGAGGGGGTTTCAGTTAAGTAATCGTTAGCCACCTCAGCCCAGAAACATCCAACGGAGAATGTCAAACACTTTGGTGTGGATTTGCTTGGCCCCAACTTTTTACTAGTTTATGCATATAATTATTGCAAATACAATATGACATAGATCATTAATCTAATAATTTTCTCTGTTATCACAAATGGTAGGATTTAAATTTGCTGCTGCTGCTGCTTTGATTTAAACAAATTAAGAAATTTGGCAACATCCAGATTTTGACGTTTATGTAACCCAGCTATTTGAGTTGATTTTTTTACTTTCCGGTAAATAAAAAGATGATTTATATAATTAATTTGGGTTAGTCAATTTTCATACAAAACAAAATAATTAAAAGGAGGAGGTGGCATTGGAACCGTTTCTTCAATTTCTCTACCCCCCCACCCCCCCTTTTTTTTTTTTTTTTTCGATCCTCTCTCGTCTTTATTAAACGTATGCGTAAGTGTTAGAACGTTTCACAAAGCCGGCTCATTTTCTCTGTCGGCGGCCGGAATGTTTACCTGGTGCTTGTGTTTGTCTATGCTATGTGCATTTTTTTTTTCTTTCTTTTAGTTTGAGGAGTTGTTGAATGAGGGAGCATGTGCGGCTCACCAAAGCCAGCTAATAAGGCTTGCGTTTCAAACAACAATAAAATTAGCCTTGAAGAACTTTCATACTTATTTATTATACTTATTTACATGTATTTAAGTATTTTTTTTTTTTTAAGAAAAAAAAATTGGCTTAATGTAGGAAGATAATTAAAACACACCACATCCGTAGGGAAAAGAATAGCATTACTCTTTCTAGAATAGTATCTCACTATGATATCCAAGAAAAATATATTAAAAAAAAAAAAACTGCAATTTTTAGTGGCGCCCTTTTAACCTTTTTATATGGATAAATAGGGAAAAAAAAATAAAAAGGAAAATTCCTAGTGGGCTATGTATAGATAATTAACTACTTAGTGGTTACCGAGAATTCATACAAGGGCTGGGTTTGAGAAGGAAAATGATTTTTCTATATCACATTACCCTACATCAATCCTACACCAAGACACATATATAGGGTGTAGAACTCATGCATATAGGTCTCATATATGTGGGTTCCATATTGACGTCGGACAGAATAGTGATTATTCTGCAGGCTATTCAATAGGCAGTTTACAAGGAAGAAAACAAAGAAAATTATCTCAAAAACGCAGAGATAATCTTTGAACTTCAATAAAATTATCAATAATCAATTGTCCTGGAAAACGCCCACAAGCCAGGTTAATATAGCTAAAAATTCGACCTTTAGTAAGATTTACCAAAAATAGCAAAACCCTTAATAACCCTAACAAAACGAAATACAAAATAAAAGAAGTAAGCTGCCAAAAATCTGGCCCAAATCGGGCTCAGAATCACCTCTTAAACAATAAACGAAAAATTAACATAAATGGAAAAAATATCTAAAATTAGGTTTTTTGACGAGGAAACAACGGATTTTGGGGCTCGAAACGAGACACACCGAGCGTAGCTGGTAGCCACGACATGCGTGCCGAAGAGAGCTTTTCAAATTGGGATCATATGCGCGAATCGGACATTCGTAGCCAAAGTTATGGCCAAAATACTCTTGGACACTTGAAAATTGCCTTAATTAGGCCAGATAATGATTTATTGCCAATCTTGCACTAATCTGCCTACTTCAGGTAATTCAGCACTATTAATGTGCAATTTGACAGCTCAGCATCATTTGACTCGGATCCTCTGCATCACATACTCAATGTGTCTTGATGTAAGAATGATGTAAGGTAATGTGACGGAGGAATAATACGTCCCTAAAAAGAATAAAGGTAATAATATAAAACAACAATTTACAACAAGAAAAAGAGAAAGAAAAGAAAGCAATATTCAACCAGATTTTCAACAATTTACACCAATTAATTTTCAAATGAAATTGTCAAAAGGGAGGCCCGATTCAACATATAAGATAATCGCTACATTGGCACTACATCATGATATCGTGGTGTAAAACGATATGACTTCTTAAAATGGTTCAACTTTTACGCCAAAGCTGAAAGTATAAAGCATGTTATATCAAATTAATTAGCGATAGGACATCCCAACCTAAAGAACCTTTGATGCAGTCGTCGTCGATCCTTAATGTTATGCCTTCTTTCTTGCGTTCTTTTATTTTCTCTTTCCCTCTCCTCTCCATTTTTTTTTTAAAATAAAAAATAAAATAAAAATTGGCCATCTGACCTGCTAAATGGACTCTTTATGCTACCCCGCCGGGATTTAGGATTTAGTGGGAATATCTAATGGCTTATTTAGTGAGGAAGGGCCATTGTCATAGCTGTTTTCCGCCCAATGCCATTCATCGAAACTTCATGGAAGCTGCCAAAGTAGGCCTCAAAAATAGTCCTTCCCGATCTACTCCAATGGATTCTTATACGTAGTGAAAATAAACTAAACGAGATGACAATGACAAAAACCCTTTTTTAACCCATCGTATATATTTAACGGAGATTAATGGTATATCATAGCATCTTGCAATGAATATAAAATTCTATAAATATATATATATTAATACGTATTGCAATACAGCAGTGTTTCTTAAATGATTAATTAAAATATGTTATGTACGTTTATATTTTAATAAATAAATTTAAAAATAAATTAGAACTACGACATTAAAATTAATATAAATAATAATTATGAAATAAAATTAAAATTTCTGAAAGCCTTATCGCTAGCTAGCTAGCTTCCATATATCTTAATTCGTGGCTCCTTAATTTATATGGCTAGCTAATTAAAGTGAAAAATTCAAGCATGGTAGCCAGCTAATATCTTCCGGATCGAGTTTTATGAAGAAGTGTTTCCCAATTTCTGCCTTTCTTGACTTTTGAGTGTCAATGGCCCCTAGATTCGCTCTAATGGCTAGCTCTTTTCTTTTGCGTATGTGGGAGGGGGAATCAGGCATCTTAATCTCAAAATTTCAAGCTGTGTCATGCAATAAAATGTTCAAAGCTGAGCCAAGCCGAGAAGATGGAAGCCAAAGAAACTTTTCTAGACTTTGAACTGAGACTTTTTTTTTTTTTTTTTTTTTTTTTATGAAATTCTTAGAAGTTAGGTTTAAGCCTGGGGATAAAAGTTGTTATTTATTATGTGAAAGGGTTCTGGAAACATGGGTCCCTCCTACATGGAAAGCTCCTTTTTTTTACCATTTCTTTTTTTCTTTCTCATTCCTTTTCAAACAGGTAGCTGGCTAAGAAACCACCCAGATAGGACACTCAAATAAAAAAATATACAAAGAAGCCAAACAATTGAACCCTCGATAAGCCAGGCTTCCTTGGCAAGTGTCTTGAGGTCCACGGATCTTAAGAATATCATGAGCTGTTGAAGAAGCTCCTCTATTTAAGCTCGCCTTTTTCCCTTTGCTCTACTTTCTTAACTGCTCTCTTCCAATTTTTGTTTTCAAGCATAACTTTCTCCCTCTTCTTATCCTCGGCTTTTCGTATATAATTATTTAGCAGCCTGGGTTCCATATTTGCTGCTTTGTTAATATTTGTATCTTTGTTTGGGTTGAGAATACTGGGTTTGATTTGTATTCCTTCAATCCTATAGCTAGGCTATAGAAATCAAACTAGTTTACTCATGGAAGAGGCTATCGTGGTAAACAAAGGAGAGGACCTCATCGATTTGCCTCCAGGCTTTCGATTTCACCCCACGGATGAGGAGATTATAACTTGTTATCTTACGGAGAAGGTGGTGAATAGCAACTTCAGTGCAAGTGCTATTGGAGAAGCTGATCTGAATAAGTGCGAGCCCTGGGATTTGCCAAGTAATTAAGCTTTTTTTTTTCTTCTTCTTTATATCTGCTTTCTTTCATGTATGTAGAGAGAGAGAGAGAGAGAGCTATATTTTCACGTTGATGTGGTTATTTGTTAATTTTGTTATTGGAATATATATTATCCAATCAATCTTGACATATATATATATCGCGCAGAGAAAGCGAAGATGGGAGAGAAAGAATGGTACTTCTTTTGCCAGAGAGATAGGAAGTATCCAACAGGCATGAGAACGAATCGAGCAACGGAATCTGGATATTGGAAGGCCACCGGAAAGGATAAGGAGATATACAAGGGGAAAGGCCGCCTTGTTGGGATGAAAAAGACCCTTGTGTTCTATAAAGGAAGAGCTCCAAAAGGAGAAAAAAGCAACTGGGTTATGCACGAGTACCGACTAGAAGGCAAATTCGCCTACTACAACCTTCCCAGGGCTGCAAAGGTAACGTCTATTATATGCCTAACGATCGATCGATATATTATCATGGCTTTTCCATCTTCATCTCTTTAATTACGAGTGCTTTTTGTTAGTTGAGACTTTCTTTCATTGGGTCCCTTGCATAATTAACTTTTTTGCTTTTTATTGGAAAACTGTGAGGAATCTAAACTAAGAAAGAGTGGGGTGATTATATATTGCTGTTGTAGGATGAATGGGTCGTCTGCAGAGTTTTCCACAAGAACAGTACAGGAATAAAAAAGACGTCAGTCCCAGAGGACCTGCTGAGGATGAACTCCTTTGGGGATGATCTCTTGGATTATTCTTCACTCCCACCTCTCATGGATCCTCCATTTTCCAACACCATCAGACCGTCCCCTCCCTACTTCTCAATGAGGGATCAGAACCACCATCAGCCGCTAAAGCAACAAGACCATAAGATCTTCCAGCTCCCCACCAATAATTACACCCCCATCACCACTAATTACCAAGCTAGTAATCCTAGTTTATATCCTCAAACTCCCAGTTTCTCCTTTCAGGCAAATCTAAACCCCGGTTATTTGCACCAAGGCTATGGCTTTGGAATCGCTGAACAGGGTGTTTTAAGAGCGGCTGCAACCAACAGCGGAACATCTGGCTTAGAAAGGCCGTGCAAGGTGGAGCAGTTCTCATCTAATCAGTCCATGGTCAGCCGCTCGCAGGACACCGGAGTTAGCACTGACATGAACGCCGAGATTTCGTCTGTTGTTTCAAAGCAAGATGTAGGAAGCAATAGGCCTTACGATGACCTTGATCAGGGTCCGTCGATTGGCCCCATTCCAGATTTGGATTGCTTGTGGGACTACTGAAGAGTACAAAAGAAGCAGCCTTGATCCTTCATTTCTTAGGTTATTGTTTGATTTCAAATAGTCGCTTCCAATAGGCCGGTAATTATTAGTCAGAAGATGCCCTTGGACACACAACACTATATAGATTCATGATGTCCAAACCTTTTCCGATTGCATTTTTATCAATAGAAGATACCAATGAAATATTTCATGAGCATTATTAACTCATGTACTGTACATCGATCTATATATTCTTTCGATCCTTGTGTTAGTGGAATGTTTCTTCTTTTTTCTCTTTTTAAATCTACGTACGTTGAATTGTTGATTTAAGCTGCTGGTTCAGGGTACATGTATTCTCCGGCCAATAGATCGATTTCAGACATATATCTATAAGCTAAGAAAGAGAGAGATGAAATTATATGAGGATAACGAAAGAAACATAAACTCTGAGAGATACAGACGTGCTAAAAAAATATGGGGTGCTGGCCGGCCGGAAGAGAAAACAATGGAAGAAAAAGGGCTCGTCAAAGAATCGAAAAATATAGGCCAGGGAAAATAAACGGGGAGTTAAAATATTGATTACATAATTAAAATTATTTATTATTAGTTTAAGTTTTTGAAACAATTTGTAATTTAATATAAAATTATAGCAAAGGTCACGATTTTAAACCTTTAGAATTACGGTTTACATCCATTTACATTTTAATGGTCATTTCAAATATTATATATTTCACTTGTATAATTAAATATTTTAAATATTAAAATATTAATTAAATAATTAAATTCACTCGTTTTTATACTCTTTTTTTTTTTTTTTTTTTTTCCTAATTGTTCTTATCAACTTAAATAGTGGTTTAACCGCGAGGCCAAATGCATGCACCACACAAGCAAGAGAATCAATCATAGGAGCATCAACTCTTATGATATATAAAGACAAGACAAAAAATAAATAAATAAACACATGCATTGGAGAGAGATTAAAAAAAAAAAAAAAATACATGATTCCAGATCGTCTAAAAACTAGCAAGGCTCTATTTATTCAAATTTTTGTTTTGTCTTCACAAAATAAAAATGTTAACAAACAACTCAAACATAAAACACTTCTAATTAAAAATATAAAGATCGATTACTGTTTTTACTTTTATATCATATTATAACATTTTTTTCAAATAAAAAATAAAAATGCATTCCCAAACACATTAACAAATAGATATATTTCTTGATAATTTTCTCTGTAATTATAAGAGCAACATTATATATAAAAGGTATTTTAATTGATCGAGGAAATCATAAAAACAGTTCATTCGATTTCATCTCCACTCGTTATTTGGTGATGAATAGATCATGCGATCAATCAATTTTTAGTATATGTAATACTCAATATTTGACAACATGATAGAATAATCTCTATTTTTTTTTATTTTTTATTTTTATTCAAGAGATTCTCTCAAACTGGCTAGTGTCATCAAGGCCCATAGGATTTCAAGAATTTCAAATTCATAGTAATTAATCTAATTAAAGGCTCCAAGTGTCTGCCTTATCATAAATGTTGAAATAAACTATAAATTAATGGGTTTCCCTTGAGAATTACAAAGTATATATATATATATAACTAGTAGAAATCGTATATATATTCTTTTTTTCTTGAGTATTATATCATATAATATTCAATTTACCAACAAGAATATTTTCATTTTCTAATATTCTTTAAACTAGATTATTCAATTAATATTAGAGGGACTAATTATAATTAAACCAATTCAACCAGCTTACTCTTGATAATCTTATAGTAATTAAGCTGTAAATGGACGTATATATATATATAGCTAGCTAGTAACGATTCATCCGAAGAATCGAAAAAGCTAAGATATATATACACGTACAAGAATATATATATATATATATATATATAATATTTAGATGAGATGGATGAAGCACGTGAATGAAACATCCTGAAACTATTCATGAGTGAATGATTCCCTGAATCCATGCCGTAGATGCTTCTTAGCAGGCGTAATCAAAATAATTAAATACAGTAACTATAACAATCATAGTTTCTTGAAGGACGCTTAAATCTTTTGTCCAACGGAACCTGGCTAATTATTGATGCATGTGTGCCCAACTAAACATCTTAACTATATTTAATCATGAGCTGAGCGCTGAGCTGTTAACAAGTGTACTAGTCTTACGTGTTTATCTTATCGCGCTGACATGCTTAATGTCTCGATCTTAATTAGCTGATGATCATTAGGGGTACGTACTTAATTAATTAATTAATTAATTACTGTATATATGGTAGTACGTGGTGCAATGTTATTGTGTGCTCGAGAGAGAGAAAGATAGCACGGCAGGGCTGGCGGGGGATTGGGGATAAGGTGGGTATCGGTTATTGGAAGAGAAGAAAGGTTCATGTGAACGCGACTGAAATGCTACCTCCATTTTTCCATTAAAAGGCTTACTTTCCATTCAAAGCAAAGCGTCCGCCGGTATGCATACTTGCGGGGAAGCTAACCGACTTTTTTTTTTAAGACAAATTACAACTAGCTAGTAACAGTATTTCATGTTAAGCAAAAATTGAAGGAAAACAGAAAGAGTATCTTCTGAGAGAAATTCAAAACCCTGATTTGTTGCATGAAAACATGGGGGTGTGGGGCCAAACCTACCAATAAGAAGCCCCCACCGCATAATCCTGCGCATCGCTGTCCTATGAAAATCAACCACCTCTGCTAGCTACTTCTCTTCGTTCTCTGGCTAACCTCATCTTATGTCATCCCCACCGACTTCAAAATAATTTTGACAACAGATGGATTGCCTTCGATCTACTTTCACTGCGGCAGAGAAATCAAGCGTGTTCTTTTAATTTAATTGGCCAAAGAAACCAATTATTATTATTATTATTATACAAAAACCAAGAAAAATTTGTTTTGGTCATCCTATATGAATAATGTTATACACTATATTTTTATCCAAAATCATTCTACGATGTTAATGTAAAAGTTCCAATAGACCTTGAGAAATTTTTTTTTAACAAATATTGATCCAAGAAATGATTGAAACTAATGCATTAGCATTATGAGATAATTATGAAATAAAATATAATTTTTAGCATTATTCGTCTTATATTATCCTTTGGTTGTTTGGCATAAGAGTAATATTATAAACCGTATTTTTATTTTATAATGTTGACGTGACAATCTCAACCAATCTTTAGGTCAGTCTTCATTAAAATGAAAAATAAAAAATAAAAAAAAAATCAAGACTTAATTGAGACCGTCACTTGAGTATTGTGAGATAAAAATATAGTATATAACATTGTTAGGGTCTGTTTGGGTTTGCGATTTAAAATAATGATTTTAAAATATGCGATTTAAAAAAGTAATTTTTAAAAAATGCAATTAAGCGTTTATCAAAATTGCAGTTTATCCTTAAAATCGCAAATTAGCCTTTAAAATTATGTATTTTCAAAAAAGTATTATTTTACCTGCAATTTGAAAAAGTAGATTTTCTGTATTTAATTTCAAATTGTAATTTTTAAAAACGCAGTTTTCAAACAATTTATGTTCTACAATTTAGTTTAAAATCACAATTATTACCTACCAAATCGCAATTGTATATACCAATGGCATTAACAAGTCTTGTACTTTACACTAGCCCTTGTAATTCAAACGAATTCACATAGGATATCCAATGAAAGAGCCTATTATTGTCATTTACCATCAAGTAAAGAATATATCAATGTCCATATGTATATTTCGTATAAATTGTTCTAAATTGTACCATTAATTAAATTATAAAAATGGTTAAAATGGGTCAACTTTCATCACGCGTGTCTGTATTGTTCACCACACATCTTGACCATATTGGGCAATTATTGGATGCTCTGCACACAAAACGTTAATTAATTATGAGTATGAATATATACGCACGTTACATATAATGTGTATAATATATACAAGTTGTACACTAAAAGTAATTGGTAAATGGGTCAACTTTCTTTTTCTTTTCTTTTTTTTCATAGAGCACATGTATGCGCAATGCACTGTTTACTTAATTGCAATATATGTTGCACATAGTTGGAAAATAGATATATATGGAAAATGGAAAAATTATGAAGGCAAAAAATCTAGGCTTTAAGGTTCGATCACAACGATATTTCTTTAAAACATGCTTTGTCCCCTTTTTTAAAGTGCTATGAAGATTGGACAAAATTGTTCTTAGAATACAATGAAATTAAATAGTTATTCCAGAATAAAAACATCTAGAATAATTAGGGGTGTAAACTCAGAGGCGACTCTCGGTTATTGGCCAAAATCGGGAATCGGCTCTAGGGTTCCCGATTATTGAGAATTATAAACCGGCTCCTATAACCAGCGGTTACCCGGTTACCCTGGGTGGTACCCAGTTAATCGGACTGCCGGACCGAGTACTAGCTTCATGTTATTCTCTACTTTCTCGACAATTAAATAGAGGCTAAACGGAAACCTCACTGCAAAAACTCAAAAGAATACAATCACTAATCTAACCCCAAATTCACAATGGAAATGAACACATCAAACGAAACCCAAAAAAAAACAAAAAATAGCATATATTTCGTAGAGTGGCTACCCTTCATTTCACTAGTTAAATATTCCCCAAAACAAGAAACAATCAGAACATTCATTTCTCTAATTACTTCTAAATTTTCCTCCGATTTCTTGGCAACCAAACAGAAACGTAACCAAGTCAACCTAATCCGATTCAATTAGAACAAAGCAGATCAGACATAGAGAAAACAACGAACAAAACAATACCATTAAGGGTTTTGGATTATTACCTTAGAGTTGGTGAGAGTAAACGTGAATCTGTGGGCAGAGAGGGGATCGAAGCGGAGAGCTTTGGTGAGGAGAGGCACGCCCAATCTGATGCGCCCAACCAATGCCATTGCCCTTCGAAACCCTAATTTCTCTTCTTCTTCTTGTCCTAAGAGACCAAGAGAGAGATTGTTGTAGAGAACCAACGGAACTGTTACTGCGGAACACTGAAAAGGCTGGTTGGCGAAGACTTAGTGAAGAATGAAGAGATTAGAGACGAAGTCGAAGATCGAAGCTAAAGCCTGAAGGAACTTTGATGACTGATGAGAAGCTCAAGAAGCCTGAAGTGAAGATCGGCGTTGATTCAACGGATTCGTTGAAGTCAGTGAAGTGAAGGAGAAAGAAGAGCCGAAGAAGAGTTTAGAAACTAGTGAAAAGTGTCAAAGTGAAAAAAGAAAAGTGAGTGAAAATTGAAAATAAAAGTGAGTTCGTGGGGGTGAAATCGTGAATTTATTGAATTAGGGTAAAAATTCCTATATTTTATATTTTTTTAAATTATATGTAGATACCCGGAGCTAGTTACCCAATTATAACTGGGTTTTTAAGAATGTAATAACCGGAATCGGTTCTGGGTGTCCGGTTACCTGTTTATAAATAACTGGGTACCAAACAAGTTTTTCGATTATCCGAAGCTGGTTGCTACTTGGTTACGTGTTCTCGGCCGATTATAATTGGCCAGATTTACACCCCTAAGAATAATGGAATAGCATCCTTGGGATGAGAAATTGCACATGCAAAATAAATTTCTATGGAAGAAAATGTCACTTATGTGGTGTGTCTTTGGATATATATGATCATTCGGTCATATTCGTTAGTGATTCAATCCATCATTAATGGATTGTAACCACCATATATATATATATATATATATATATATATATATATATATCATATACTTAAATGATCACATAAGTAATTAACCATTTTAATGTCTTCAAACAGCTAGAAAATTACTACTTTTTTAATTTATTTTTTGTCTGAAACGGTCGATCGAGACATCGAGTTTCAATCTCAGACCGCGACACTCCTCAATTACTCTTCGCTCCAATGCATAATTAAGTGCACCTCATAGCGCTCAAAGCCTGAGCCTGTGTGTATCGCATGTGGCTATCCCTCTTTCCCATCACTCAAGTTGTTGTTGAAGTGATAGGATGATTATTTATAATGGTTGATATCTAGCTAATGTAGTACAACTTTTCCTCCATACACTTATTTATTTAATTAACTCCAACACACATTTAGACTAGGGACACCATCATGCGTCATGTTTGCCAAATATGTACGGATGCACATGTTACACACGGTTTCGCGGAGAAGATACACAAGGTTCCGATCCCTCCAATTAAAACCGAATAGTACTAATCATGCAAGGATTTTTATTCCATTAAAGTTAGCCAATTCAATTCTCCTTATAACATATATAAGCTTAGGAGCTAGCCAAATTATTCTCTTGAAAAACCTAAAGTATATATTGGAGTTCCTTATTTTGTAGATCGAGTACTGTAAATTACTCTATACGGCCACTGTATATATCCCTGGCCTCCATCATAAAATGAAAAATAAAAAATAAAAAATTTCTCAATAAAAAAAAAAAGAAAAGAAAAGGGGAAACATTATATATATATATATATAGAGAGTGGAGAAACTTTCATAGGATGGAAATCTGTCCGCTCTCTTTATCAATTAGGTGTAAACTCAGATATCTAACCATCCATCATGAAATTGGAGTTATTATATACAGTGATCTCATAAGCAATTGAAGGGAAATTTCACATAAGTTGTTACTTGCATTGACTTTTGATCAATCTTTTAACCTAATACTTAAGCAGTTGCATGTTTGACAAAGAGTGACAGCATGATGGTACGTTAGTGTTCAGATATATATCATATATGAAAGTGAAAATATTACAACATCAATTAATTAATTGTTAATTTCCACTTAGACCCTGTTCTAGAATCTAGACATGTTTCATGATATGCATATATAATATTATTGTCGCCTATGCTGATCGATCTACTCATACTAGCAACAGCATATCTCCGACAAACTTAGAAGAGGAGACAAATTAACCGCGTACCGACATTCTCGAACCCCGTTTACGAGAATAAGGTACGGTGAAACTTCATAGAAGTTTCCCTGGAACCAGTCTTTTCTTACATCTTTTTTACATTATGCAAAGCTAAAATTAGAGGATATATATATGTAAATGATATTTTAATTTCCATAGGGAAATTCTTCCATAACCTATCTTTTTCCACAAGGTGCAGGCCAGGAAGAGCTCTTTTACTGTACGTGGCTAGTTTTTTTTTCACGCGTTTTGGCTACGTAATTAACATTGACAATCTAAAAATAAATAAATAAAATAACTAAATAAATAAAAATTGGGGTAGTGCATTGTTAATTTTTAAATATTGAAGACAAGATAAAAAAAAAACAGTGCAACGTCGGAGGGTAAAATTAAATTAAAGTCCTTTTCCCATATATATATATATATATATATATATATATGAGTAGTGATTCACTACCACCTAAATATACAACTTTTTACCATCTTGTCTATGTGGCAAGGTGGTCCCCCACTACTTTTTGAATTTTTTTATTTTTTAAAAATAAAATTCAAAAAGTAGTGGGGGACCACCTTGCCACATAGACAAGGTGGTGAAAAGTTGTATATTTAGGTGGCATTGAATCATAATTCTATATATATATATATATATATATATATATACCGGCTGAAACTAGCTTGACGGGACATTTCCACAAAGAGATCACTGGAGCACCCACAAAGTAGAATGGAGGATGAAATCGATAAAATGCTAAATTCTCAGTGGCAAATATTAAATTCAAAGAGGTTTCATGCTAAATTTCCAAATATCAGTGTAAGATGTCCTACAAGTTTTATTGCAATTTTCCCACAAGGTTACGTACGAGTATTAACAATGGACCAATATTGTAGAAAGTGTACGTCTGTGCAGGCTGGACCAAATAAACAAGAGGTACGGATGTGTGACTTATATGGCAAATATATGACAACTTAACAATTTGTTGGTTAAGTAACTTATTAAATAAGTATGTAAAAATATATGTTATTTCTTGACATTTTTTTTTTATCCATTTGCTTTTCTTTTGATAAAATCACTATTAGAGTATATTAGGGGATTTGATTTCAGGGATTTATTGTAACTATTGTTATCTCCTATAAATCAGATACGATGGTAATCAAATCAATAACCATACTTATCTATCCAAATTCTCATATAAATATAAGTCTAATGTATTGTGAAAGAAAAATGTTAAAGCTCCTTCTAGTGTCTTTCTGGTATCCTTTTATATTGATATGACACCCTATTTTTAATAAAGAAAAACGAAAAAATACAGGACCTGAAAATAATACTAGAAAGAGCTCTAACATTCATCATAATTGTGAAAATACATTATATTCTTATATTTATATATATATATAAGAGAAAAAGTTTATATATATATATATATATAGGACGCCATGTGGTATTCCTATTGATAATTGCACAGTTAGTCCATGTGGTATGTCATAATTGCACAGTTAGTCCATGTGGTATGTCATAATTATTTTTCACTTCCTATGGTTTAAAAAGTTCATAGGAAGTCCTTGTGGTTAGCAATAATTACAAATCGATCACTGGCGTCAAATTTCGTTAGAATTTTTAACAGATTCCGTCAAATGCCACGTCAGCGCCACGTGTCGCCAATAAGATGGTGACACGTGTCCATCTTAATTAAAAAAATATAAATTTATTAAAAAATAAATAAATATACTTATTTTAAAAAAAAAACAAAAACAAAAACAAAAACAAAAAAAAAGGGGCAAGGGGTGGCCAGGCCAACCCAGCCACCCCTTGTCCCCTCTTTTCTTTTCTTTTTTTTCTTTTTTTTTTTTCTTTTTTAAATAAGTATATTTATTTATTTTTAATCTGTTAAAAATTTTAACGGAATTTGACGCCAGGGATCGATTTGTAATTATTGCTATCCACAAGGACTTCCCATAAACTTTTTAAACCATAGGGAGTGAAAAATAATTATGGTATACTATAGGGACCAACGATACAATTATTCTATAAAATTAAACGGACAGGTTGTGACGTACCCCACGGTGCGCCTCTTAACCTCATGCATAAACATTTGTGTGCGTACTAGTACTACTTACAGGACAATTGAAGAGCCTTTTTTTTAACCTTAATCTCAATTTTCCCATCTGAAAATTCTCCACTAGTACTTGAGTTTTGACATGAGATTAATTTCCAAATGGGAGGCCCTTTTTTTTTTTTTTTTTTTTTTTGTCTTTTTGGTGATTGCTTGCGATGGATCCTGAAAACAAATTAAGTTTGTTTCATGCATAACAAATTAAATTTGGGAATCATGATCAGTAAAAGTGTAAAGTTAAATAGATAGAGAATAATTAAATCTAATACTTTTGACTAAAGGGAGAAGGAAATGATAAAGAAATATGTTATATGTACATCTTTAAATAATTTTTTTTTTTTAAATTAACTATTAAATATGTGATAAATACAATTTTTCATCTTTTAAACATTTAAAAAGCTTAAGAGAGTTGGTAATTATATGCACATTGACTTAAACGTAGATGGTGATGTCCTTGCCTTGGTCGTTGGGTTAATTATAATTTTTAGCGTCATACTTCCATTCCTTAATTTCAATTCGTGGGTTGCCACGTCGTTACCAGCTCGATCTCATTCATATCCCTTGGAATCTTGGATGGTGACGACTGACACGTGGAGGGTCCCAGCTGGCCCCCCTCCTCTCCTGAGGTGACATATATATATAACATTTTCCTCCGTTTTCCAAATTCCTTTATTTATTTAATTTTTTTTTTCATAACAGTGCAATAAAGTGAGGTATATATATATAACAGTGCAATAAAGTGAGGTATATATATATATATATTGATGATTTTGAAAGAAGAACACAAAATGTAACACACTTTTTTTTTTTACAAAGGATCGATGCTCCCGCTTGCTTAGGAATTCATTTTGTTAAATAAAACTATCTTAATTAGAGTAATGGAAGCAAATTAATCCATCCTATCCCGCACACTTCTGGAGAGAAGAGCGATCGACCCTGTTGGGAGATTCCATGCATCAAATTGATCCAAAGCACCAGCTTCCTCCCCAGTCCCCTCATAAATAATTTTTATTTCAAGCCATCTCTCAAAACTTTAACAGCTAGCCAGAAGGCAGGAGCACTCACCATTCACCAAAGCATCGCATCAACCAAAAGGTTCTTATGCCTCATAAGATACACCGTATCGAATTAATGATCTTCGTGTGAGTAAAGGTCATGCCATATGTGCTTGTGCAAGCTGTACGTACAATTCCAAGATTCTATCTGTTTTTTTTTTTTTTCTTTAAAAAAAAAAAAAAATTCCTAGTCCATTATCCGATAACCATTACGATTTACTAAATGGTTATAAGTGAAATTTTCGAATTCAATGCGGATTGAATATTGTTTATTTTATTTATGTTGGTACAGTTTTCGGTATGGTGTGAACTGCATATTTCTTGTTGTTCACACTTTTTAACATATCTGCAAAACAACTAAAACCAAAAACCCTTCCGAAAGTCGTTCTAATGCATAAATTAGCTTCTGTGAGAAAATAATGTTCAATACACAAGAATTCAATATGAATTTATACCTAAAGTATATGCTTATTTATAGACAAAGAGATGGAAGTAGGGACGGAGGGAGGAGGGGCTTGCAAGAGCCATGCCCCCTCCAACCCCTCAAAAATTTCTTAAAAAATAAAAATATAAGATAAAAAGAAAAAAAAAAATTAGGTTCCTGGCCCTTACCAAAAAAAAAATTTGGCCATTGGCCGCTTGCCTATAAAACCTTTTGGCTCCATCCCTGAATGAAAGTCAACCTGAATTAGGTTTCCTACTCTTTCTTGATCTATGAGTGTAATCAGAGTTCTATTTGTTTTTTGCTTCCTTAATAGACATAGGATCTTTAGAGATTAGATTTTGACTAGGAGTCCTATCCCAATTCTATTAGAAATAGGACTGCTGATCAGAATAGAGTTAGACTTAGATTATGAGTCCTACTTCAATTCAATTTGAAATAGAGTTCTAATCTGGATTTCTTGAAATGACTGATACATGAATTCCCGTGACATGCTTATATCGGGCCTTGGATGACTGAGTTAACTCTCGGTCCCTAATTGTCTACATTTTCCAGAACCCAATCTGAATTTTATCTCATGTCGTGTATTTTCGGGAACGGCTTCTTAATTTTTATCTATCAGACAAGACTTTTTGGAAGTCCTACTGTCTCTTTCTTGGGCCAGTATTGACCCAAAGGCTCATGATTCTTTAGTTGAGTTGGTCTGAATGAAATTATTTTCGACAACTTATTTATCATTGTTGTCGTTGTTGTAAATAGCTTGGATAAAGGAGGATAATTTGGAAGGTGATAGACAGAGGGGAAGGTGGGTGCAGGCAGTGGGTATTGTTATGGGCTTGAAATGGCAATGTTTGGGCTATGAATAGGCCCTTCTAGTATTCATAGATTTGTATTTGTGTTTGTATTTATGCTATGAATCGGTCCAAATTGTAGGGATGGTTATCCATAGGGGTGTGCAGCGGTTCGAAAAGTCGGTTAAATTGGCGAAGTCGGTTCGGTTAACCGACCATGTCGATTGAGTCGATTAATTCACCAACATTTAACCGACAAAAAAAAAATTCGAAGTTTTCGGTTAACCATCGGTTAAGGCGGTCGGTTAATCGGTTTTGGTTAAGATTAAGCCTTAAAATGGGCCTTCTGGCCCTTCTTAATTTGGGCTCAATTTTTAATGGGTCAAAAAGACTCAAAATAATTTTAATTTTTAAGGCCTATATCAATAAGTTGTTTGGCTGTTTAAAAAAAAATTAAAAATGATACATAAAAAAAAAAAAAACTAAAAAATGATAGTATGATACATCAAAAAAAATTAAGACTAGGAGAAGAGAGAGAGAGAGCTACCAGAGAAGAGGGCAGTCGGCACTTGGCAGACTCGGCATTGAGCAGTCGGCAACTCGGCACTGGGCAGGTGACTAGGTCACCGACTCACAGGTGGCTAGGTGGGGACCGTGGGGTTGTGGGGACTCTGGGTCCCGGGGAGGCGCCGCGGCAGTCGGCATGCAAAGAGGGGATTCGAGAATGGCCAAATCGCTGGAGAAGTGGAGAGGGGATCCGGGAGTCGAGATAGCCGGATTGCCAAAGCCCAAAAGCCGTCCGTCAAGGCGTCAACGCGGTCAAGGTTAGGTCAAGGGCAACTGGGCAAGGAGGTTCATGAATCACCAAACAGTCGAAATTGATGAAGAGCAGAAGAAATTGAAGAATGCGATGAATATATACTCCATACAAAACAACGCCGTTTTGTTTTTTTGGTTTTTTTTTTTTAAAAAAAACAATGAATTGAAATGACGTCGTTTCGATATAGGCGGTCAGTTAACCGACCGGTTAATCGATCGGTTAACTTTCGGTTTGGGCCGGTTCAGAATTTCGGTTAACCGCTTAACCGACCGCCTACCGAATTGACCAAATTTCGGTAAAAAGATTCTCTTCCGACTATCGAACCGAATTTTGTCGGTTAAGTCGATAGGCAGTCAATTTCGGTTCGATCGCGGTTGGTAGGGAGTAATCGGTTAATCTGCACACCCCTAGTTATCCAGCCCAATTCAACTTTGCGGAAGTTATGTCCAAATTGTGAGCGCAATGAGGCATTGTTATGAGCCTGAAAATTTGAATAACAGGCATACAATTCTGAGAAATAAATTTTAATTGACATTTTGGTAAAAGACAATAAAAAATGATAATTTGGCAATTCGATGAACCAATCCCTCATTTTTACTCTAACATGCAGTTAAGAGATGAACCTTTGAATAATTCTCTGGTTATCTTTCATTAATCTAAAGTACTGAATTAAATACAATGACACAATAACTGCTAAACCACTAACATATTTACTGGACCTCAACTCACCCACTACTAAAATAACATAACTGACCAACTAGTAAAATAACTACCCATGACCCATTACATGTAGCCCACTACTGTAGCCCACTATCCCATTATTTCTAGAAAGCACCAAGTCCCTAAAACTAACACAATGTACTACCTTGAGATACAAATTGCACGACCCATGACTGCAACCCATCGCTGCACGTCCTCTGCTCCTATCACTCTCTTCTTCCGCACATAGTCCCTTCTTCCACGCCTCATTTCCTTCTCATTCTTTTTAGCTTCCCAGGCACCAGCACCCATAACAGGCATCGGCCTTGTGTTTTCAGTTTTTGCAATTTGTTTGCTCGGAGGATCCGTAGACGTTTGTTGCCATTTGCGTCAAAGAGGAATTATCGACATTGATCTGAATTGAGCTGTTAGTACATCTTCAGCCAGCTTCTGATTTTCTGATCTTTTTTGCATGTGCTTGTAAGCGTATTATCTTCGCCATCATCATTTATTAATTATTGTCATTTCTTGTTTATATACACAAAGGGGAGCTTAGTGAAACACAAATCAAATTACTAGGAATTGGAATTGGAACCGGTGGAGTTTAGGTATGGTTGGAGAACAATTACTATCTTTTTATGAATTCTGATTCTCATTTGCCTCTGAAAATCGATTCCTTGAACTGTCTCTGCCACAATCGGTTCCTCATTCTCAGGGGAGGGTGAGGGGTGCAGTTGCCCACTCTTAAAAATATATCTCGAAAACTTTCATAAAAACAGATATAATAAATACTTGTTTCATTATTTGGGTACTTTAATTTGTTTTGATAAGTTTTTTTTTTTTTTGATAAGTTGGTACTTTAATTTGTTGCGTTTGTGTTATTTTCCTCACTTTAATTAGTCGTTTAGTTATTTGTTTGTGCTGATAGGAGTTTGCGGCACCTTTGAATCTTGCAATGCTGATAGGAGTTTGTACAACTTAATTTTTAGTTAAAAATATTTATCAATGTCTTAGCTTAGTAGTGACTTGGGATATTTGCTGAAGTACCAAAGTGGTAATATATGAGATTTTTTCATCTCTTATAGACTATGTTGGTGCATGCTCGAATTTTCATCTGCAACCTGTTGTGCTTGGATTTCACTCCTAGTAATCAGTGCTGTCCACTTGCAGGTTTACTCATCCAGTTTGGTTGATCTGAGATGGATTTTTTGCTTCTTGTTGATTTCCTCTTTTCCCTGTTGCCTATATTGTTCTTGCCCATGATTGGGTGCTTTTGGTGGACATACTTTTGTGGCCATACCATTTCCCCAATCTTGGCCAATATCTGCTCAATCGCTAGGACATATTAGAGTAGGTGTTTTTGAAGTTTTGGTTGCTTGTTCTAACCTGCAGATGATATTAAATTTTGGTTTCATATGACAGTTGAAAGTGGTTGGAAGTGGTTACTTTAAAACTAATAAAAAAAATAGTATTTATTTAAAGTAGAGAATTCGGTCTTTAGAGCTTTTGAAAAGTAGCTAGCTAAAATAACAAAAGTGAATTTCTAGCTAAAATTTGCTTAAACTTTGACTAGTTCACTAGGAATGCTCTAATTGCGTTAACGATGGCTGCAGTTCCCTCCTCCTCCTCCTCCTCCTCCTCCACCGTGTTGCAACATTACATAAACCCTCAGAATCAGATGTGGCAGGAAGGAGAAGCAAAAGCATTTAATGGAGAAGCGGAAGAAGCAGTGGTAACCCTTTTGATTCGGCACCTTCCCGAAGCCATTCCTCTTGACACCCTCTCCAGACTCTTCTCTCACTACGGTGCTTCCTCTGTCCGTCCTTGTTCTGCTCCTAAGTGCGTGGACTCTTTTTTTCTTCTTTTTTTGCTTTGTTTCAATCCAATCACCATTCCTTCTTTCTCAATTGCTCTCATTTTTTCCTTCTGTCTTTCTGCAGATTGAGAAACTGTGTATTTTTGGATTTCAAGAATGAAGCTTTGGCATGCCAGGCGCATCGTCAGTTAAATGGGTATTATATTGTATTGGGATAATTCATTCCTGTCTGAACAGTTACTCTTTTTCTGATTATGATCCAGTTCAGTTCAATTGTATTTAAAAGTATGCCATTGCCTTTGTTTTTGGGTTTTGTTAGGCTGAGGTTTCTTGGTAAAGTCTTATCAGTGGAGAGAGCTGGTAATAAGCCAACCCTGGATTCCAAACTTAAAGCAAGTCAAGCTCATTCCGGGGAAGATGCTATACCACCCACTTCTTTGGCCAAGGATGCTACTCAACGATTCAGTTCGGGGTCTATGCCTGCTAGTGAACCCATTGCCCCAAGGCTTGGTGTCGACTATCCATTTCCTCCTCACCTTGAGTACGTATTTCCATTTCACTGTAGATACAGCTCCTTCCTTTATATGTCTCCTATGAGCTGTCGTTCAATTTTCTACATTACAGTCAGTCGGTCACAACAATTTAGTCATGCACGTTATTATTTGTGGACTTTACATGTCGGCTCTTTGTGAAATCTCAGATCCATAGGCAATGTCAGTTCATCAATCAGAATGAAAGAGGCAATATTTAGCTCTTTTGTTATTGAATACAATGATTTTTGTGCCCCTTATCATTCAGTGCTTTGATTTGACTGAAAAGTAATACTTATGTTGTCTAACATGTAGAGTTTTCTTTCAAAACCGTCTTTGGGTGACATAGAAATCTTTAGATTTTCTTTTTGATGAATGAGTAACTTTCATTAACAAACAACTGAATACATTACAAAGAAAAGCTATAGCAAAACACTAAAGCTTCATAACTCCTATACAAACCCAAAATATACCAACACAAGAAGTTCAAACCTCAGCAAAATTAAAACAAAATCCCATCTATACCCCAAGAACTAAAAAGAATATCATTCCCACAGGTCTTCTTGAATTTACCTTGGGAAATAAATCGGATCTTCACTTCCCATTTAATTTGCTGTAAAAGCTTATCCTCAGACCATGGATTATTTCCATGTCTTAAAGCATTTCTATTCCTCCAAATGTTATAAATTGTAGAACCAAAAACTAACCAACAAAGATAAGCCTTCATAGTTTTGCCCATCCACTCCTGCAGCCCCAAAGAAACCACATCATCCCAGCATATAGGCGGATTCAGCACACAACAAAGCTCTATAACATGGTACCAAATTCTGCTACTAAACCCACAAGAGAAAAATAGATGATCTTTGTCCTCAATCCCATGTATGCAGAAAACACCTTTCACATCCCCTTGAAAACCCCAACACAAGTTTCCTACCAGTAGATAACGCATCCCTCATTGCCAACCAAGTAACAAACTTGCTTATGAATGGTGATGTGGTCATTTTGTGTACCAAAATATCAATAATAAAATTATCACTCGCAATAATACGAACCTTTATAGGATAGAGATATATTGAGGGTGTCAAACCTCAAGGACTACATAGGAATTGCTATCAATTTTTTTAAGATTAAATATAACTTAATTAAAAGAAGTTTGATTTGATTTTATTTATAACTAAGTTAAATGCATAAAACTAAAGACATAAAAATAAATATTGATTTTACCACTTACCGCATAACAATAGTCAATCATAAATTAACAAGGGAAATTTCATACTATGCATGATATAGGGCTCGTCTCACTCGAGTAGTCAAGAAATTACCTCTGAAGAATAAGTATAATCCATATTTGGTTGGCACAGACCGTCTACTTAACCACTAAGATGCAGTACGACTCGTCTTCCCTATGTATGGATTAGCTATGTCTTTAATAGGATACACACAATCAATGGAATAGTATAACTCATCTTCAATTGGTACAAGCTGTCTACCTAAATTACACTAAACTAGGGTGTAGTACAATTCGTCTTCTCTAGGCATGGCCTATGTAACCCTCTTAATCATATGTCAATTAAAACCGTTGTATAACAATCATTCACATAATCACAGAAAATATGAAGGATTTAGTTCAATCAATATAAAAGACTTTCTAAGACAAGATAAGAAATTCATAATGATTGAATATAAACATTTTTTTTTTTATAAGTAATGATTGAATATAAACATTAAGATCAATCTCACAGTTATACAATCATCATGCATATAGAAAATTCCAAATTAAAATACAATTAAACCATTTTACTTGGAAAGGGCTACATCAATACCTTGTTACAAATTTAGCTGCTCATCGTGGTGCTGTGATGGCCTCATGTCATGTTCTTTTCCTCTTCAATTTGTCAAGCTTAGGGGTCTATTTATAGAGATTAGAAGAGGCCTAAAAGGACTAAGAATCTAAGAAAAATTGAAACATAGTCTCTTACTCCAAGTAGGAGATTGAAAATTCAATCCAAGTAGGAAAATGATTCCAAATTCGTCCAAATTTGTGTTTTTTTATTGCGGGACGATTTTGGCATAGTAAACTTCCGAATTAGGAAAAAGCTATTTCTAGCATATTTGTTGTATTTTTTATTAGCTTTCCAACGCCACCAATTTCATTGAAATCCGATATCTAAGCAGAAAGTTATAAACAAAATACTGAGATGTGTGCAAAATCCAAATTTGAATCCAATCCGATTTTGACTCTTATTGAAGATATTCTGATATAATCATTCCCTTGATTTGATTAAACTTAACCACCTCTTCTAGGTCTTCTATTATGATTGGTTAAGTTAACCATATCTTCTAGATCTTTTCAAATTGTGCTTTAAGCCCAAAATCAATGAAATTAATTGCATCTTTATTTAAAACCTGAAAATAATAAAACAACACAAAATCAAACAAATAACAATGTTAAGAAATTAATATATATAAGTTAAGGACCTTGAATGTGCAACATTCACTACTTATCAAATGGAAAAAGGAAACCAAAACAAAAACCACCAATTCACAATATTTTGCTTAACCCGAATGGCATCCCAAGTATTTGAACAAGAGTACTTACCAGTTTTTGAAACAGACCAATTCGAGGTGTCAATCCACCAAGAGGAATCAAACTCAGCTTGCTTTGAATATCAACAAGCTAATCAGAATGAGCAGACCTCCAATTCTAGTAACCATCCTTAATGACAGAATCTAAACGGGCCTCTAGTTTACTATGAGCATCATATATAACACAATGCCCATACTTCTCAAAAACCACCCCATCTGGGTGCCAAGCATCAAACCAGAGATGGATGTTCTTACCATTACCAACAACAAAAAGAAATAAAATGTCAAGCATCATTTCTAAATTTCAACAACTTACACCAACTCCAAGTACAAATCTGAGGAATACTAACTTGCCAAAAGCTCCTACCCTTTAATCTAAAAGTAGAAATCTTTAGATTGGTCTGTGTCTATTTTAGATTTTAATAGATCTTGTCTTACAGGTATGCTTACCCTCCACCAGATGGAAACATACTGACCAACATTGTAAATGCTCTTATTGCCGTCCCTCGCTTTTATACACAGGTTGTCTCCAATCTTATCAAATGATAATAGAACTATTTACTGGTTTTCCTTCCTTCAGCTCCGTAGTTATATTATGTGCATCATTCTAATTTAGTTAACTTCATGAGCATAGTGGGACATATATTTTACAACATAGGCTTTTAATTCTAGGTGTTGCACTTGATGAACAAAATGAATATTCCAGCTCCATTTCGTATGGCTCTACCAATTCCACCCCTACCACCTTCAGTGCCTGCACCACCACCACCTCCCCCTCCTGTACCTGCAAAACCTCATTTGGCATATCTGTCCAGTGATGAGTCGGAAATGGAATCTTCAGATGAGGTAACCTCTTGCACTGATTACCTAAAATATTTGGTCACATATTATACGGTTAAGTTTGTATATACTTAAATGATACCTTTTGTCTTCAAGCAACATTTACATTCTTTGTCATTTCGTTTTTAGTTGTTTGAACAGGAAAACCTCTGCAGTTGATTTTTCTGCTAATCTTTTTTTCAAGAAAAAAAGGCGGACATTTAATTACAACATTTGGGGAGAATCTTTACAATGTTTCTTCGATTAGCGTTGCAGATGAATCTCTACACTTCTGCAAAAGGACATTGAAAAAGACGGAACCGAAAGGAAAATCCTTGAGTTGTCTTTCAAACCTGTTATGTATTCCTTGTGGATTCTAATTTTACTGTGATACTTTTAGGAGATTAATGGAAAAGCCTATTCTGTTGGAGCTTCAGCAGTAAAAAAATCTGGTCGAAAGCGTCTCAAGCAAGAAGCGATTGTGGGCCCTGCAGTTGATAAAGATGTCATTCATGAAGCTGTTGGTGTGAAACCTGCCACCTTGGTCCCTAAAGAGATTCCGATGATTAAAAAAAAGAACCCTGTATTACAGGTCATTTTCTTTTTGCGATAAATGATTATAAGCGAATCTCTTATCTTTCATACTTTTTTATATCCTGATCTTGGTTGGGTTGCAGATCAAAATTGCCCCAAAAGTTATTCAGAATGAACAGAAAGATGACAGCACGACAAAAGAATTAGAGGACCCAGACAAAGAGACCTCAGATATTAAACCTTATGCAACCCCAGAAGACTTAGAGAGTGGAAAGTTGCCCCCAGAGGAAATTTTATCACTACCAATGTTTAAGGTACTGAATGTGATTAGAAGTATAGGCGGCTCAGTAAACACTAACTTATATCAATCTTGAGCATCTGTTATTTAAAACAAAATACATACAACTGGATTAGAATGATTTTGACTTGCAAATATTTACTCAGAATGATTAATTGAAGCTCTTTCGGATTTTTTTTAGAGCTATGCAGCTGGGTATCCTGCTTCTGTGTTGTATGTGAAGAACTTGGCAAAGGAAGTGATAGCTGATGACTTCTACTTCATTTTTGGTGAGATCACTAACACTGATTATTGCTACTTTATCCAAAATTCAGTTTAGTTTTTGGTCAATGGTACCTATCTAGCAACTTTCATGCTCGTTTAGAAAAAAAAAAGGTTACTGTATGATTGTATTCTGTGAAATAATTGTTCATTAAATCTCTGTAGTGCCTCATATAATTAATGCTGTGTATAATACTTCTAACAATGTTATCGAAAAGACAGTTGTGGCATATTATATCTGACTATATGTGCTTTAGGGTCATTATTTGGAAGCATTGATGCGGCTAAATCTGGTCTTCGCGTGAAGCTTATGCAGGTGAAGTCTCTGAGTTGTCTTTTTACATCAAAATCAAGATCTTTTTAGTTCCCAGTCCTTAGTTATTTCAATATATATTTTAAGTCCTGATTCTTGAAGTACATGAGGAGCAAGGTTTGGTTATCTTTTTTTTTTATCAAAACCACTAGCAGAGATTTGATCCATGAGCGTTTGTTTGCTAGTTGTTTTGGTTCTCTTATAGAGCACTTTTTCAGTTTTGAAAGTCTTATGCAGGACTTGATCGGTTGATCCTATGATCATACATTAAGAGCGTGAAAATACAACTTGGTAACAAAAGCCACTGTCAATGCTCTTAATATTAAGCACTAACTGAATGTTTCGCTAAACAAATGTGGTACTTATAATTAGATGACAAACTGGAGGATTATTGTCATGGAGAATGACTGTATCGGCGTATGGAAAATTCATGTATGTGATTGTGAAAGCATTAGCACTCGGATGTTTCAGTGGATGGAAACAAGTTTGTGGACCTGACATAACATATTAATTTCTTGATTGATTAACATTTGCTATCAAGTTAAAGTGCTATAGTTGCTGAATTTTGGACCTAAAAGTAATAAAATTTGATTTCAGGAGGGAAGAATGAGAGGTCAAGCTTTTGTGACATTTCCATCAGTTGAACTTGCCCATCGTGCATTGGTATGTATCTTACAGAATGCAATCTGATGTGCCTGTGTTTCTGCAGCATCTCAGCATGTATATAGAATTGTTATTTTTTAGCTGGTCCTTGCTCCTTTTTTTGTGCTATATCGTATGATGTTATCGCATGAGCCTTAAGTCGCTATAAAACTTATAGTGCAATATCTGGTTGATAGAGTAATTCTAAATGATTCATCATAAATTCTTTTGGGTTCCTCAGTAACTCACTGTCATGCTTCCCAATTTTAAGTAGCTGTACTTCAGTTTCAAAATGAATGCTGCTTTGGAGATTGTTTTTTAGAATCCATACTAACAGTTAGGATGGTTCCAATTGGCTGCCTAGGATCCAATTTCGAATCATTGAAATGCAAATGCAGTCCAGACTAAAGAAAGGGTAAATGCAATAAAACCAGATTACTCTTCACTTGATCTCAAAAGAAAGATCGTTAGAATTTGCTAGTTTGATCACAGAAATCCCATTTTCAAACCATTATTTGGTTGGGAGCACCTATGGAAGTATACCTATTGACATTTTGATATCCACATACTAAGCTGCCTCGGATTTTTTTAGCATTAGTGCCATTATGTATTAATTTCATTAACATGAACTGCCTCATCACTTCAGAGTGTTCAACCTTAAGAATCCACTTTCAGGAAGCTGTCTTGTTATTTCTCTCCCACTTAAATGACGGCAAAGGAATTGCTACCATTATCAAAGTTAGCTTCAGCAATGTACTTATTTCTGTAAATGAATCTAGGGGATGGCCTACCAGTGAGCATAAATAGAAGGAGATGGAAAGTGGAAACCTGAATCTTAAATTGGACTCTTAGGATTATAGCCATATATTCAGCACAATGAATGATGTTGCGATGTGAACATAAGAGTTAAACTCTAGATTTACATCAAGTTTGAATGTAGTTGCTTTGAATGTAGTTGCTTCTGTAACTTTTGGGTCCTACAACATATGAAATAGGTTAAGCTTCATACATATGAACAATACTATTGATACCGTAGTTCATGGCCTTGGCTTTTCTGGTAAAAGGGCCAGGTTGTTTGCATCGAGAAGAATCCTAACACTAATTGAAGTAATCTAAAAGCCTAAGGCTATGTTTCCTAACGTTTTTTAAAATTCTTTTTTTTTTTTTTTTTTGATAAGTAATTGCAATTTATTAAAAAGCGCAAAGGGGCGCAACCCTTATACACGGGAAGTATATAAGAGAACCCTTAAAAGGGACGAATAGAGAATAAATTTAAAAAGTCTACATAAGTAAAAACACTCAAACTATGAAGGGGCGCTTTCCAAAAATATAATGTATTGAGCAACCGTTTCCGTAGCTCCACCATAGATGTCTCTACATCATCAAATAGTCGAGCATTTCGCTCCCTCCAAATACACCACAGCAAGCACAGAGGAGCTAACTGCCAAGCCTCTTTAGCATGACCACACCCAATCGCCGCCCCCCAACTATTCAACAACTCCAACACCGTTCGTGGCATAACCCATTCAACCCCAAATAAAATAAGAATGTAGCTCCAAAGATCCCGGGCGACCTCGCAGTGAAGCAACAAGTGATTAATAGACTCCCCACTCTTTTTTAAAATTCTCTTCTCTTTTCGTATACAAAAATACATTTTTTCAAAAAGTTACCAAATGAAACACTTTTCAAACAGCAAAACATTAAACGCTTTTCAAAAAAACAAAACACAACACACTTTTTAGAAAACTTCCCACATCTTCTATTAGAAAATTTTGAGAAAACATGTGCTTACTTTTTCAGATGTAGAGGCTGACTAGGGAGGGGGGAGGGGGGTGGCAGCCATCCCTTCTCCTCTATTAGGGTGGCCGCACGGCCACCTATTCATTTTTTTAATTTTTTTTTTAAGTAAGAAGCCAACTTCCACACCTAAAAAAATAAGCATTTATCTTCTCAAAATAAGCATGTTTAGTGTTTGTTTCTTTAAAAATACTAAATACTAAAAAGTCTACCGAATATTTTTCTTCTGTAGATCCCGCATAGAACACTTTTCAAATGTGAACCCCACTGAAAACACTTGTCAACTTTCCATCATATAAAAAACTCTTTCAAGTCAAAACACGAAAAACACTTACCAAATATATTCTAATTTTTTTTTTTTTTTACATTCTGTTCTTCTCCGCTCATTTTTTAGTGTAATAATTTAAGCATGTGCTCTAGGGCTGACATGTTTGACACAACTGCAAACCCGACACAAAATTAGAGGGTTAAGGTTTTATCGTAAGAGGGTTCTGGTCAAAACTGGTTGACCTGATTAGAAGCTATTAATAGATGAGTCAAAATCGTGTCAACCCGCAATTAACCTGCATAACCCGTATAATTAAATTACATTTTTACCCATAAAACCGTAAGTATATAATTATGGTTATGATATCGATTATCAAATTGATTTTTTCACCAATCTAGTTGTGAATGTGTATAATTAATATAATTTATGCTTATAAGATATGAAACTGTGTTAATTATGGTTATGTCTATTAATTACAATTATGGATATAGTTATCAAATTGATTATCATGAATCTAGTTGTGAATGTGTATAATTGATATAATTTGTGTTTATAAGAAATGAAACTGTGTTAATCAGGTCAAATCAAGTATTTATGTCAACTCAACCCGTTTATATTGAATAGGTTGAAACGGGTTGAAATTGATCGTGTTTGTGTCAATCTAACACGATCTATTTATTAAACGAGTTATTTGAATCGTCTTGTGTCACTTGTTTAGTTAAACAGGTTGTGTTAGAGTTAAGAGGTTTGACATGATTAATTAAATTGATCTTGTTCATGTCAACTCATATAGTCATATACCCATGACTCGACATGACACAAACCCAACTCATGAACTTGAATTGCCACCCCTACTTTGCGCATTAGACCATGTGCATGGTAACATCACTCTAGGCTAAAGAAGTTATGTTATTTATCCAAGTATACATGTCTCTTGTTCACTGTGAAAATCATAGGAATGTTATATCTATCCTTACTAATACCCCCTGAGAAACAAATAATATTTGGCTTTTCAAGCTTACTCATCTCGTGAGCATCTATTGATTTATATAGAGTTTATACATGATACAAGATAACATCAAAGTACTTGCTTCCTAGTCTAATACTATCTCTTAGAGATAAACCTAATCTAAATACAAAAACTGTGATCAGCAGCCTAAAGTAAACAAAATACAGTTCAAACTCTTCTAGTAAATACAAGTAGGACTCCATCTCTTTAGGAACCGGTTGTCACTGGTAGTTGTGATCAATCGGGTTTCTCCTTAACACACTCACTAGGACTCTTATTAGTTTGAATAGAGTTAGGAGTGGGTTGTGCTTTAATATCCTCCTGCAAGTGCAACGGGAGTGAGCGGACGTTGAGCTTGTAAGACAAACATTGAAATCTTTTAGAAGCAAGCGGTTTAGTTAGCACATCTACAATCTGATCAGCACTTGGAACAAATAGAATCTCTAGGTCCTTGGATGCAACCAACTCTCGAACAAAATGGAAATCAATAGCTACATGCTTGGTGCGAGCATGAAAAACAGGATTGACCGATAAGTAAGTTGCTCCAATATTGTCACACCATATCTTCGGTGGACCAAACAATGTAAGACGAAGTTCTTTAAGAAGAGACCGAATCCAGAGCAACTCTACAGCCGTGTTAGCAACAACCTTATACTCAGCCTCTATTGAAGACCTGGAGACAGTAGGCTGCTTACGAGAGCTCCAAGAAATTAAGTTAGAACCAAGATACACACAATAGGCACTGGTGGAACGTCGATCATCAGAGCATCCGGCCCAATCAGCATCCGAGTAGGCGTGTAGAGAATTGGATGAAGTCTTGTGCAAAAGTAAACCATGAGAGATGGTATGCTTGAGATACCGAAGAATATGCTTAACAGCTTGCCAATGGAGCGTGGTTGGACGATGCATAAACTGGCATACACGACTTACAGCAAACGCCAAGTCTGGGCGTGTAAGAGATAAGTACTGAAGTGAACCAACAACACTTCGATATAATGTGGGGTCCTCCATAGTATCATCTGTGTAAGCAGATAATGTCGAAGAGGATGCCATGGGAGATGAGACTGGTTTTGCTTCGGTCATGTTGGTTTTGGAAAGTAAATCTCGAATGTAGCGCTGCTGAGAGAGTAAGAGACCATCCTTCACTGGTATAACTTCAATGCCAAGGAAATAGTGTAATGAGCCGAGATCTTTAACATCAAAATCACTACCCAAAAGCTGTAAGAGTTCATCAATGGCAGTGGGAATAGAAGGGACAATAATAATTTTTTTTTGATAAGTAAGAAGAACTTTTATAAAAAAAGCGTAAGGCGCCCCTAGGTACACAGGAAGTATACACAGGAACAACCAAAGCTAACCCAAAAAAAACCCATAACACCAATGCCCCAGAACACAAAAGAACCAAACAAAATACAAAAGAACCCAACTAAGAACAATAAAACCCACTACCCGTCAAAGCACAACAGACCTACAACATATGTGCCTTGCCCTTCCTACGCCTAGAGGGGTAATTCGCGTCCCCATAGTTAATGGAACTATGCAAATTTAGAAGCTCCCTTTTCCCTTTAGAGTTTTGACGCGCAAAAAACTGGAACTCCTCCTCCATGGCATCTCGAATAGCCAAAGCCTCCTCCCCAAAATCCCCATCCATCGCCCAATCTAATGGCAAACCATCCCAATAATCATCTTCATCCTCCTCCCACACCACAATCTCCCCGTTATGATCAAAGCCAACTGGCCAATTCCGAGTTTGGGAGAAACCATTCAAGCAACCACTCGCAGGGGAAGAAGGACCTACAACCCCGTCATTGTTGACCTCCTGAAGCGCCACGGTAGAGACTGAAATCGGGGGAATATTGAGAAACCCCTTCCTAAAAAGGCCCTGATTCACTGGCGTCATTGCCTTCTTTATTGCAGGAGGTTTTGCCGCCTTCTCAGCTGGCGACACTCCACCTGAAACCCTCTTAACAACGAAACCAACTGACATCTTCACAGCTTGCAAAGAGTCAGAAAGTAGCCCATCATTCCACTTCACAGAATGCCTTTCCCTCAATTTTTTTGCCCTTCTGTAGTAACACTGGAAGGGCTTAGAAGCCACCACAGGGAGGGGAGAGCGCAGCTTCTCTCCTAAGAGAGCTGCACCAGCGAGCGACGGAGCGGCAGAGAGGGGATTAGGAAACTGAAGCTTCCCCAATGGAGTAAACTTAAAAGAAGTAGAAGCTGAACCCCCCGGAAAACCCAGATCCGGTGCCGGAAAAGGGGGGAAACCGAACCTATTAAAGGCTGGATTCACACTCGAGCAAGAACCCGCCGAAAGCACCTGGGACCTGCTCGACTCACCCCCGGAAAAGACTCCGTTCCTGTATCTGTCCCTGTAACTGTCGCCGACGAGGACTCCGGCCTAGGATAGATCCTGACATCAGCCGAAGAAGCTGGACTCACGCCCACATTATCTCCCAACCCTGACACCTCCAAACCCCCAGGAAGAATCCGATTCAGAACCAACCCAGAGGACATCTCCGTTGTCGTCTCCGACGAGGTTGGCGGCGGACAGGAAACTTTAGGTTTCCGCTTGATTCGGGTCACGCGAAAACCAAAAGGTTTTCGAAACAGCCCCGACCCGGTAAATCGGCTCAGAACTCTCCCCACGGCCCGGCCCAAAGCCAAATAAAAACCAGAACCCGACTTACGCCACGTCCGCAATCTCGAAATTTCAAATTTCAAATGAGAGTCCTTACCCTGCGGACATACAATCTGGTCTTTGCCCAACATATCAAACCGGTGAGCCTCCAAGGAAAAGCAATCCACCGCCGATCTCGGAATATCCTCTGCATGCCGCACCGCCGGAAGAAGATCGAACTCGCAAGGTGTCGCCCGCGAAACCCTTAGCCCGGACCGACCATCACCCACTATGGGCATCTTCTTCGCAACATCGATCGAATCCGCCCTCACAACCTCCGCAAAAGAAGGCCCCGTCCACTTTGGAGCCAGGCCCAGAGTCATCCGAACTTCCTCCACAGCCTTCTTCTCCGGTGTAGATGAGGAGCCGAGCCTGCCACTCACCGAACCTGAGACAAAATCGACAACCTTTCTCAGCTCGTCTGAGAATTTAAGCCATCCCCACCCTCCACGGCCCTCAGGGATAACAATGGATCCTTTCCGACCGCCCAATCCGAACATAGTCGCCTCTAAATAGCGCCCAGCTTCATTCCCACCTCTCCGAGCAATTAGAACCTTCGAACCTTCTCTAAATGACTTCACAAAGACTTCCTCTGTCGGGAGACCCATCAACACTTCCAACGTCGACGCAAGCCATTCGGCGCTCTGAACATTCAACAAGACCACACCCAGAAAATTTTTCCTCTTCTCCTCCACCCTCAACGTCAACGCCCCACCCAGAACCGAGAAGGTGAAAGCCTTCGACTCCACTAAGAAAACCTTATCCATCAACGTCACCCCCGGGACTATGACGACCAAACCCAAAAAAACTACATCGCCGAACAAAGAACCACCCAGACGAAACAGAAGACCGAAAATCAAAGCTAAAGGACCAGACAGGAGGCTGAAAGAGATAGAGAATGAGAGAGGACGAATGAGAAGTCGAAACCCTAGCTGGACGCGCTCTCACGCGCCGTCACTAGGACAGGAGGCAGAGAGAATGTTAGAAAGTTTTTCAATAATGAGAGAGTCAATCAATAGATGATTTTCCTGACATGGGGGACAATAATAATATCATCAACATAAATCAGTAGGAACATAGTGGCAGCTGCTGTATGATAAAGAAACAGAGAGGAATCGGCTTTGGAGCCAATAAACCCAAGTTCAATCAGTTTCCTACTAAGTCGAGCAAACCATGCCCGGGGTGCCTGCTTTAGTCCATATAGTGCCTTCTTCAACTTGCATATATGATGAGGGTAAGAAGGATGAATAAAACCCGGAGGTTGCTCCATATAGACATCCTCGGACAATAAACCATGCAGAAAAGCATTTTGGATGTCTATTTGTTTCATAGACCACCCAGCCGAGTAAGCATGTGATACAAGATAACATCAAAGCACTTGCTTCCTAGTCTAATACTATCTCTTAGAGATAAACCTAATCTAAATACAAAAACTGTGATCAGCAGCCTAAAGTAAACAAAATACAGTTCAAACTCTTATAGTAAATACAAGTAGGACTCCATCTCTTTAGGAACCGGTTGTCACTGGTAGTTGTGATCAACCGGGTTTCTCCTTAACACACTCATTAGGACTCTTATTAGTTTGAATAGAGTTAGGAGTGGGTTGTGCTTTAATACCCCCCCTCCCCCGACTGTAAAAAGAAAAGGTTAAAAGCACTTGTAGATGAAAATAAGCGGTAGGGTATTTTTCTAATAAACACCACACACAGCCTGTTATTATTTATGAAGAGTTACATACTTTTACTTAAATACATCTATTAAAAAGATAAACTTAATCATATCCAAAGGGTAAAATATAATTCATCATAATCAAACAGTCCCCTTCAAGTTGGAGAATATATATCGTATAATCCCAAATTGGACAAATAAATACAACTTGTCCATGGCTAAGAATTTTGGTGACCAAATCTGTCAATTGATCTTCTGTCTTCACATATGTAGTAACTTTTTATTTTTTAGTTACTTTATCACGGACAAAGTGATAGTCTACTTCTATATGCTTTGTACGCTTATGGATATACTGGGTTTGTGACTAAATGGATGGCTGCCTGATTTTCACAGAAAAGTTTCATGGGTGTTTCTACTTTAGATCCCATTTCTTGAAGAAATTTTTTTTAACCATGTCACTAGAATTTCTTCCAAGAAATGTACAATAACTAGTGGTAGACCTTCTGTCTAATGGTGAATTAGCCCAGTCTGAATCTGTATAACTTTCAATATATAAGTAACCATGATCTTTATATAAAAGTCCACGTCCTGGTGATTCTTTCAAATTTGAGAATTCCTTGTACTACAACCCAATGAGACACTTTTTGGTTTCTCAAGAAATTGACTAACCACACTTAGTGCAAAGGAGATGTCAGGCTGAGTAATAGTAATGTAATTCAACTTTCCTACTACTCGTCTATACCTGCCTGGATCATCCAAAAGTTCACTTTGATCATGTCAATTTCTGATTTGGATTCATTGGAGTACTAACTTACTTGGACCCCAGAAACCCTACATCTTTCAGAGGATCTATCTTATACTTTCTTTGAGAAATAATAATACTGTCAGCTGATTAAGGAACCTCTATACACAGAAAATGTCCCAGCTTGCCCAAATCTTTAGTTTGGAACTTGGTGCTCAGAAAATGTTTCAAATGTTCAATTCTTTGAGAGTCATTACCAGGCAAAATAATGTCATCGACATATACCACCAGCAAAACATACATGCTACCAGAATGAATATAATAGATTGAATGATCTGTTTGATACCTCATCATGCCAAACCCAAGTAATTCTCACTGAATTTTCCAAAGTTCCAAACTATGCTCTAGGCACCTATTTCAACCTATAAATGACTTTTTTTATTATTATTTTTTAAAAAAAAACTTACACACCTTTCCATACTCACCCTGCAACAAACCAGGAGGTTACTTCATGTACACCTCTTCAGAAAGTTCTCCACGTAGCATTCATCACATCTAGTTGATATAGAGGCCAATGAAATGTGACAGCTAGACAAATGAGTACTTGTAGAGTTGTAGTTATGAATTTTAACAACTGGAGAGTATGTTTTTGCATAATCCACTCCATAAGTTCGTGTATAACCCTTGGCAACAAGACGGGCTTTCAAACGATCAACGGTACCATCTGGTTGATATTTAATAGCATAAACCCAACAACCAACAGTCGTCTTACTAGAAGGTAATGGGATAAGATCCCACGTGTCATTACAATGCAAGGCAGACATTTCCTCCTCCGTAGCCATTCTCCTTCCATCATGAGATAAAGCATCTTTAAGACAAGTAGGAACACATGTAGAGGAAAGATTGGTAATCAAACAGGAATAGGGATGATTGCTCATCGTAATCAAGCATCTTTTTCTATTGATGATTGGTCTGATTCAGAATTATAAAGATTTGGTTACACATTTTTCATCATCATCAGCCCGCTGACGGTTACAGCGTGACAGTCATTAAAAAAACAACTCTTACACAATTTATTTTTAACATGGGGATGTTTTATTCTAATATGTTAGGTTTCTGGAAATGGCTAGTTTTGGAGGTTTCGCTGATTAAAGAGTAGCATATATAGTTCTATTTACAACTAAATGAAAGCTTTTCTTTTCTTTTGATTATCTTGCGTATGTGCTGAAATCAATGATTGACATACCCTTGGTTGCAGAATCTAGCAAATGGATATGTGTTCAAAGGCAAGCCAATGATAATCCAGTTTGGTCGGAATCCAGTAGCTGACAAAGCAAATTAAATAGATCTGCTAACTAGAGGAAGCTCCATATACTACTGCTTCATGGTTTGTGCTACATTGCTTATTAAGCTAGCTGGAAGATATCCACTCGGTCTCAATGGTGCAGCATAGGCGTAAGTGTTTACAAGGATCAGACGTTACTCCTCAGCTGGCCATACTAGATGAAAAAAAATGGTAGTGGTTTTAAGTCATGGAGCATTTCTTGACTAATGGCTGGGAAAAGGTCTGCTGATGCTCTAGAGCACAAGAAACAGAACTTTGGGAAAACGAATTCCACTACCGAACTTGTTTGGCGTAGATGGTTGCGGTTTGTGGCTGTAGAAGAGAAAAATGTCAAAACAATTCTGGGACTGAAGCCTGCTGCTAAGGACGTTGAAGATACAGATCTAGGTGGTTTTAGTTAGGCTTCCCTGTATCAGCACAAGTGCTACAGTTACTGTTCCCTTCTCATTTGTGCATGCTCTAGCATTAGTGTAGTAGGTGCAAGCAAGAGATGGAATGATACAAGGTGCAAAGAAGTAAGTATTTCAGTTTTATGTCCCGGATGGCTTTGACTTATTGATTGTTTAATTCTCATCCAAATTATCCCAATTCCTCGATGTTGGATCTAGTAGAGAATGTCCATGTTTTGTAGAAATAGAAATATACGCAAGTAGCTTATGATTGTAGTCATACACTGATTTCTGATTAGAGTGTTGCGAGTCTGACATGAGAATACTCATAAAAAGAAGTGTGGCATGAGAATTAGGAATCATGGGCAATCCTCTTTAACGTGGAACTTTGTATCAAAAAAAGAAAATTAAAAAAAAAAAAAACCAAAGAATCAATGGAATTTTATCCGATTTTATCACGGACAAAAATTTACAAAGAGTGATTATTAATGCTACAGAGGAGGCCCCCCTGCTCCCCCTCAAATAATTATCATAACTTTTCATAACCGGTCCCCCCCTCGTTTTCCACATGTGGTAGATTTTGCATTAACCGTGATGATAATTGACTGACACGTACAGTCATGATTGTGCAATGGCGGTCGGCTGCTTTTAAGTTTTTACGATGATATTCTAATCTACTTGAAACAAGCCTCACCATAATTCACCGTGACTTTGAAGGACTTTTTAAATTGAATTCCTCATTCTTAATGAATTGAAAAAGTAATAATAGTCCATGCATACTCTTCCCAGGAAAGAAAGACATGAGGAATACATAATAAAGTCTATGACTGCTGTTAAAATCTAGGCGGCCGCTAGTCTTCTAATGCCAAATCCCCAAGATGACAGCAATGCAGAAGAGTAAAAGAAGTGCAGCGTCTCCCCCCGGCAGGACAGATGACCTGCAAAATCCGAGCATGGCAATAAGACTCAACCACAAGACAAATGAATAAAGAAACTTATTTGTATTCATTGAAAATAAGTTCATTTCCTTTCACTATTCCATTGTGCAGAAAAAGAAGTGATGAAATTCCAGCACATACTTCTTCTAAAGGACATGGATAACAAGAGTACTATAGAACTGATCAAATGAACTTTTAGGCTTTCACATAATTCGTTGAGCTAAGAAAAAGGAGATAGATCAAGGTTTCAGACAAATGTAAAACAGTTGGCTCTTTTGAGGAGATATTAAGCTAGCCCAAATCCATCTGACAGCAGTTTATCTAGAATCAAAAGGCTTATGTCATATGGGAGGAATTTGGACTCCGTTTTTCAAGTTAATTTTGCCACACTGAAAACATGGGCTGATTCCAAATGAAATATAATGAAGCTAGAGATGGTGGCATTTGCACGGGTGATTAAACACAAGGATGAACCTGCAGAAAATTTGTATCTACCTGAGAACTAGTTTTCCCATTATCCTGATCTTTCGCTTTTGTAGCTTTTCCCAGGATTGAGATCAAGCTTAACCAATAAACATGTAAAACGAGGTGATCAAAGGCACATCAAGGCTGCCTCTGTAAGCCAAGTGTCACCACAGCAAGTTCATGCATGTGTAATTTCTCTTTTATTTGCTTTATCTTGATGTTGCCCAACAAATAGCTTAAGAGTACTAATGTTCAAACAAATATATAGCTTGAGAGTAAATCCTTTGGCCATACCTGATTTTTTTTCTAGATTGATATATGTAAGCCACTGCAGGAGGAATGATGCCAAACAGAAAGCAGTTTGCATAAACCCCTGCAAAATCGAGAGCTCTTGAAAAAGTGGAGCGGAAGAAAGATGCTATGAGAACTGAAGCACCCAGTACAATCACCAATACAGCGATCTTGAATGAATCAGAACCGTCTACGCTTGATTTCAATTTAGCTTCTGAGCCAGCACCGCGCCTCGATTCTATATAAGAAACTTTCCCTGGATTTCCGCGATTAGGCTTTCCTGAGTAAACAACAAAGCCAACTCTCCCAATTTCATCCACATTAGAACCCATTTGTGAATGAGCGCTAATTTGTTTTCCTGAACCGAATTTGCCAAAAAGCAACTGCAAGGTATCAAGAAGCTGTTTTGGGAAGCTTACAGCATATCCAATCAAGCTAGTTGCCAGGGCAGAGAAGGCAAAGCCTTGAATTGCAGATGAAGCAGAAGGGTTGACAGAGAGCAAAAGGGATATAGGGTCTGCTATGGAAGCGGCCCAGTTGGGGCCTGCAAGCCCCAAAACAATCAAATTCCATGACAAAACCATGAGCAACGGAACGGCCCCACCAACCAGTATTGCTTTGCGAGCATCATGCACGGTGTTCCCAGCAATCTTACATATGAAAGGGGTGATAACATGAAACCCCAATGTGAGTACAGTAACAGGTATAGCAGGCAAAATCGACGAAAAGCCCCACGAGGCATAAGCCAATGAACTCAATATGTTTGTTCTGGCCACAGATAAACCAACAGCCACAAGTGCAGTAAGAGAGAAAATCATGATGAAGCATAAAAAGCGATTCGTAGCATCAATGGCCTTAAACGGAAAGAAAAGAGTCACAGTTCCAACAATTAGAGGAAACAAGGCATGAGCCATCACAAGATTCATCCATGGAAACCACAGAGAGACAAGTGACCCGATGCCCGAAACACAAGCCACTAATAATGAAAAACTCAAGGATACATAGACGAGGGCAACAAAAGCACCGAAACGACTTCCTAAAGCCTTTGTTACAAGGCCAGTAAAGCTCACCTCTTCCACCCCATCTTCTTCCATGGTTGCAAAGCTGAGCTCAGCAACAAGAATGATTGAGGAGATAACGTAAACCCATGAGAGGAGGATGACAATGGTCGAGGGAAATGGACCTGAAGTAATGGTGGCAGCGGGCAAGGCGAGCATTCCAGGCCCGACGGCAGTGCCAATGATCAAACTGACAGCACCCCAGAAGTTCTTTTCATGAGTACCCTCTTGAATCTCTTGAGATTTCTGATGCTTGGTGAGGTTATCATCGGATTTAGGATCAGTAGTAACAGAAGTGGTAGGAAGTGACAGAGCATTGTGAGTTGCGCACCTTGCAATGTGGCTGAGATTGTGGGTTCTGGGGGTGAAGACGGGTTTGGTGGGTGATGGTGTAGGAAGTTGTTTGCAATGATGATGATAATGTCTGGCATGGTTGAATCTTGGATGGGTGGTTGAGCTGGGTCTGGAAAGGTGGGGAAGATGTAGGTGAAGCATCTTTTTTGGATAATCAGCCAACGGAATCTCTTACAGAATGAGATTCTACTGAAGAGGAGGAGGAGGAGGAGAAGAGTTTGGAATTTGGTTGGACGCTGTTAAAGTGCCAAGTTGTAAGTACTGCTGGGCAGGTCTACTAAACACTATGGAGAAGATCGAACCATTCTGATTTCTGGGTCAGAGCCGTCAATCGTCAGACAATAAAGAGATTCCTTTGAATCTTTGGTCCACTTTGTTAGGAAGACAGAGAGAGAGAGAGAGAGAGAGAGAGAGAGAGAGGACGGATGGGCCCGGAACCTTTAGGAAAGCCCGCCGTAGGTGTTTTGTTTTCTTGGTTCTTTCCCTTTTCCCTTTTCCTCGAATTTTTTTATTTATTTTGTTTATGATGAGAATACCAAAGAAGAAAAAGCCAAATTTACTATGTTTTTCTAAAAAACGACTTAAAACTTGAGTCTTTTTCTATATTGTATATATTTTCTCCATTTTTATTTTATTTTATTTGGTATGTTGTAACTTATCATCGTTTAAGAATCGAGATTTATGTTGTTTGTACACACAAGCATATTTAAAATAAAATATGCTTTAAATATTTTTTTTTAAAAAAAAAAGAAAGAAAGAAAGTGTATTTTTAAATATTTAAAAATAACCACTATTTGGGTTCTCCTTTCCCTATCCTTATTCTATTCTATTGCAAAAGTAGAGGAAAAAAGTGCAGGTACAAAAATTGAAAAGTCTAACCAATAGAGAAATTGATAAGATATTCGTCTTTTTTGTTTTGACACTTTTCGATGTTATCACTACTTTTAGAATTTAGAAAACCTTGGCCTGAGTGAATCACGTGTTAAGAGACTTTCTCTTAAAGAAAAAAAAAATGAAGAAAAAGAAGAAGAAGAAGCTGGGGAGAAAGGTTTGATGAGAAGTGGAAAGAGAAAAAAGAGCTAAAATTGAGAGAAAGCAGTAGATGAAGTAAATAGATGAGAAAGGGAGAAAACAATTACAACTTCAGTTAAAATGCTAACATCCTTTTCTATCTAGAGTAAAGCGCTAGATTTATCTTTTATAACTTGTTAACATGTATCGTAATAGCTAGTATGTGATTGATCATTGGAGTCCTGTTAACTGTTAAAAAAATTAAAAATTAACACTCTACAATCGCATGATGACACATGTCAACAAGCTGTAAAAGAGTTAGACAAATCTTACATTATTCTTAATTTCTAACAAAATTACTTATTAAACTATTTTCTCAAAATGAAAGTACGGGTTATGTTTATTAAAACCTTTTTTGTTTTTTTGAAGCATCCATTGTAATAATGAGAAAGATTTTTGTATATGTGTCCAAAGTGAGTGATAATATCAAAATCTTATAAATTGGCCCAACTCATACTTTTTTTTTTTTTTTTTTTGACATGTCCAATCAAGAAGGAGGGATTCAAACTAGTGATCTTCGCTTCATAAGGCGTGATTTCTAACCGATGTGTTTTCATGAGGCGTGGCCCAACTCGACTTACTAATGGGGGATGCCCATAATTTTGTCAATGATTCAATCATAAGATGATATAAATTATGGTTGAAATTCACCTTTGAAAATCGGTTTATAATTAAATGATGCTCGAGAGCATCATTTAATAATTGACACTAATGTATCTCAAAAAAAAAATAAAAAAAAATAAAATAACTGACACTAATTTATCGAGCTTCTTGAAAACATTATTTATTATAAATGAATTTTATGGCAATTGGCTCCACACAATTGAAAGCTTTATTGCTACCCCCAAACAATTTAGATTTTAGATTGTGTGGCAGACATGTCCGAATAAACGGGCCCCCACAACCCCTCTCTCTCTACCGCCAGAGGGGATCTCAATCTCAATCTAGCCAAGAGAAAAACACTTTTGTCGTGAATCGTGAATGGAAGGGGTCACAAGACACGACATATTTTTTATTTTTTATTTTTTATTTATTTTTTAAGTGACGCGACATGAATCGTGACATAGGAGTAGGACGAGGTGGCGCAGAAGGCGCCTTTTATAGAAATTCCAAAAACGATGTGGTATCAAATTTCCCAGGATCAAGGATTAAGGATCAAGATTCAAGGGTTTTGGTAAATCACGATGGTGACATTTCGAAAAGTTCCCACGTGTGCACCACTCGCCTACCTTTTGAACGTTGAAACCACCGGATCCGGTGAATTAGATTCAGAGCGTGCTTGGCATGCCAAACACATATTTTATGCTACCTTGCATATTTTATTCATTTACTGTGAATTTTCTTTTGAACCAAAAAATAATAATAATAATGCTACACATATTTTTACTCGCACACTTTTTTTATGTGATTTTTAAAATTTTAATTAGATCAAAATTATGGTGTTTTATTCTAAATGCAATAATAATTTTAAAAGTCACGTCAGAGTGTAACATTACTCAAAAAATAATTGGTCCGCTTGTTTTGTTTGTTTGTTTGTTAATGTATGATGAAACTTCACTTAACTTTTTGAGCTTTCATTCTTTTGCAAACTCCTCCCAAAGTTAAAACCTCTTAATTTGGTATATTCAACTTTCAATTTTTTACAATTTTATATATCCGTTAGGATTTAATATTAAATCATAACAGAGGATGTGAAAACTACAAAAAATACCCTCATTTTTATTTTTATTTTAAAAAAAAAAAAAAATTGCTTGATAATTTTGTAATTTTATGAAGTTTACATATGAATAAGAATTATTTTACCCTTTAACTGTTTGACTTAACCTAAAATCATAACAAAATGGGTGAGATTGTAGATTTTAAAAGTTTGGATACACTATATTGAGAGTTTTTGAACTTTGTGAGAAAGATTGTAAAAGTAATGAAAGTTTAAGGGGGTTAAGTGAAAATTTTCCTTTATGTTTTTATTTTGAAAATAGAAAACAAAAGCAATAAAACAATAATTTTAACAAACAGAGCAAACAATTTTAAAAAAATAAAAATGGTAGCTTTATTAAAATTTTGAGACGTGTTTTGGATTTTGAATTGATTTGATTTGATGGAATCACATTTAGAAGAAAAAAAATGTTGTACGTTGGGTCCACAAATCGATATTCTTTGGATAAACTTTTGAGAAGTGTTTTTCAAAAATAAAAAATAAAAAGTAAAAAATTGAAGAGTGTTGCCCAACCATTAATTTTTTTTTGCCCACTCTCTCTCTCTTTTAGAGCTTCTCTATCTAAAATCACTCTAGGGCTTTCTTTCTTCTATTCTGCCAGGGGGAGAGGGGAAGGGGGAGGCTTCATGCCTTCCCCTCCCCATCTTCGTTGTTCCCCTTGGCCTTTTTAGGTTAAGGTGATTTTTTGGTTCTTCCATGGTTTTCTAGTGAAGGTTAGTCTCCCAAATATTAGGGTTGTGAAGTTTTTGTTCCCCAGTGTAGATCTGGCGGTGAGTTTTCTTCTCCTAGTCCTTTTGGACTATGGAGGCTTATTTTTTTATTTTTTAGTTTGTTTTGACAGGTAAGCTCACTGGAGAAAGTGCCAGAGGGGAGTCGTTGTCCTGTGCGTGTCGACGGCAAAGATCTTGGCTGAGCTTCAATTGTCGTTTTCTTGGAGGCCAGATTTGCTTTTACATCGTCTTCTGTTGGACACGCGTCCTCCAACCTTGTTCGCTGTCATTTTCTAGTATGGTAGCCACTTCTCACAGCCGTGCGAAGACTCTATGGCCAGCGCGTGGTCATCATGCACCTGGGTATTTTCTGTTTTGGGTAGCTCATGATGGCCATGGACTGTTTTGTTGGCCGTTTCTGGTGGCCATCGGAGGATAATGGTGAATGGCGACTGTAGGAAGTTTTATGGAGGTGGCACGTGTGCCACACGCGTTGCCTTGGGTGGCGGATCTCTTGAAATATAGCTTTTGGATTGAATTTTCCTGTGTTGTTTGGCAGTTTGCTTTGTGCTTATTAACCTAGTCATTGCTTTTAGCTATAATGTATGACTGACTCCCTATTCAAGGAAAGTTTTATGTCAACGTAAAGACATCATTCTGTTTGGCTAGGTTTTATTTATAGCATTATGTCTGTTATGTTCTGAGTCTTTTAGGCTCAGGTGGGTACACACCTTGATGGTGGTGTTGTGTACACTTTTTATGGTGTTGTTGTGTACACCTATATGGTAATGATGTTATATACCCTTCTCTTGATTAATAAAAGATTTATCTTTCCTTAAAAAAAAAAAAAAAAAAAGTGTTGCCCAAAATAAAAGAAAAAGAGAAAAGCTATTGCAGAGTACATGCTCTAGTGCCCACTTGGCAGCAACCACCGCAATATCTGTGCCAGACAATCCTGGTAGTCATCGTGGGGCCGCTGACGTTCCTAGTAGCCACCATGAGGCATTTAGAAATTCATGGCAACTATCGCGGGGACATCGGAAGTTCATGGATGCCACACAAGAGTGACACCTTGGGGCCATTAAACACTCTTACCCGTCATTGTAAGGCTGTCGAAAGTTCAAATAGGCCAAATTGTGGATGTCATGAGTACATGGCGACTAGCATTAGGTCGTTGAATGTTCTTGAAGGCTACTATGGGGCTAGGGGTGGGCGTCGGTTCGGTAGGCGGTTAAGTCGGTTAATTCGGTCGGTTAACCGACTTTTGTCGGAATGTAGTCGGTGAATTTATTTCGGTTAAGTCGGTTAAGCGGTTAATAGGCGGTCGGTTAAGCGGATAATAGGCGGTCGGTTTGGTCGATAAAGCGGTTAATAGGCGGTCGGTTAAGTCGGTAAGGCGGTTAATAGGCGGTCGGTTAAGTCGGTTAAATCGGTTAACATTCGGTTAAAATGGGTAATGAAACGACGTCGTTTTGATTTTTTTAAATGAAAAAAAAATGATCATACGTTTCGTTCTTACTAAAACGATGTCGTTTCGTTTTATGTCGGTTCGGTTAATCGGTCGAAATAGAATTCAGTTCAGTTACCGCTTAAAAGGCGGTTCGGTTTGGTTCGGCTGCCGCTTAAAATGCGGTTCGGTTCGGTTCAGCTGCCGATCCGACTTTTGGAATAAAATTTTATACCGACTACCGAATCGAAATTAGTCGGTTAAAGTCGGTAGGCGGTCGATGGCGGTTCGGTTCGGTAGGTGGTCAGTAGGCGGATAATTTGCCCACCCCTATATGGGGCTGTGGAACGTTCCTAGTAATTATCTTTTAAGAAATGTTTTGTTTTTAAAAAAAGAGTTTAGTGGTTTTGTTTTGAATAGTGCACTTTTTTTTTAGGTATTTTGAATAGTGTATTTTTTTATTTTTTGAACAAAGTAACCGGAGCTACATATATTAATCTGAAAAGCCTGAAGGCAAATACAGTGAATAGAGGCATAATGATACCCTACACACTAAGCCAGAAGATTGACTTGAGTGCTGCCAACAAAATCACAAATATTACAGGGACAGACATTATAATCGCTTTTTGACAATAACGGTCCTCTATCAAAGAAAAGATGGCTGATTCGAACTAACAAGCCATAAACAGTCCAGTAATACAGGAAAATCACCGACATACTTTCTAAAAACTAAACAACAAAACAAAAGCAACACAATAGGAAACCACACACAAAGTCGTCGTAAGAAGGTAGATCCCGTCGCTGGAGACGACGTGTGTAGAACACGCGCCAGCCCCGTAGACCCCTCTGCATCAGGCGACCTCCATGGACCACCAGACTCAGCCACCAAGACCTGAAAAATAGGGCGTGACCCTCATGTGCCGGCCATCATAACTCTGACGAGGCCGTGGTTTGAAGCAGTAGGACCGGAGGATGATGGCGAACACAGCGGTGGGGCGCATGTCAAGAGAGGACCAGCGAATGATCACAGATCTAGCTTCAAAGATGCATATCAGACGGATTAAGAAACGGCCAGAGATCGTCGGGCACCGAAACTCCTAGAGGACGACTCGTATTGCCTTCCTGCCAGAGAACACTAAGAAAAACACAAAAACCAACTCCACAGCCCTAAGGCTCGGAGACACAACCTCCACTGGATTTAGCCTAGGAGGAACAAAAACTCCCATAGCCCTAAAAGCTGGGAGAACACTTATTTATAGCCAGATCTTAAGAACAAAACAATTGGGGAGGAGGCGCTTCCCTCCTCCAAAAGCACGCAAAAAACCTTGGTCGTTGCTCTTGGTGGCTGCTAGGGCTCTGTAATTTTTTCACTTGATACTTTTTAATAATGCCGTTAATTTTTGAATAGTGTATTAGGAGACAGTCATATACGAAAATCTACTCGATTAATTGATATTTATAAAGAATTTTTAGCGTTCGAGAAGAAAGTGAAATTTTAAGAAATTTGCCAAACAATTTCACATGAAGGCAAGTGGGTGCAGGTTTTTAAAATAGATGAATTTTTTTTTTTTTTTTTGAGAATTTAAGGCACTATTTCTTTTCAATTTTTTTAACTTCATTTTTAAATCGCAAATCGTGTTGTACTACAAATAAAAAAGAAAAAGAAAAAGTAATAACCTACTCCGAATTTTCAGCAACTTTTACTGTCCGAATAGATAGCAATCCTAAAATGGATCTCTATCCATAACCTGCCTTATCCAATGAAATTCATAACGTCACCGGTTTATTATATACACATCCACGTACATTTTTAGCCATCGTTGGATTCACATCATCAACGGTAGAGAATTCCTAGCAACATTATCCCAGCGTTCCCTTGCTGTCTCTGCGTTCTTTTGTCTTCCTGAAGCTCCCTTTCTCTCCATCTCTCTCTCTCTCTCTCTCACACCTTTACGGGTTTCCTTGAAATTTCTTGTGCTTGAAGCGAAAGCAATTTGGCAAACTTCTTTCTCTCAGTCTCAATCAGTTCTCTGACCTGGGTAAATTCATTTCCGCTTTTTCTGGGTTTGGTGGGTTTCTTGGGCAATCAAAAGTAGGGGAATTGGAATTCAATGGCGGAGATATTGGGCCGAACAAATCTGATTTCATCGTGTCATCATAATCAAGGCGATGGGCTTTTTTCTGTTTTCCCAAAGAAGAGCTGTAATTACAAATCATCTTCTTCCGTGAGGTGGTTTCAACCTCTGAACCCGACGACACCAAAGTCCGTCAGATCGTCTTTTTCATCAAGCAGTGATTTTCATGGCAGAAGATTTGTTCTTCAAGAAAACAAATCCGTGCCCAAGAGAGGGAATTTCCGATTCCAACCTTCAATTTTTGCTCAGGTTGGTAATTTCTTAGCGGCATCTTCCTTTTTCTTTTCAATTTAGTTAGATTTCGGGCAAAATATGTTTCTTTGCAATAAAGGGTTCAATCATTCATTTCTTTTGGGTCAGATATCTTTTTTTATTTTCGTTTTTTCCCCTCTTTGAAATCGCGAGTTGAAATTTTATGCCATGTATATTGATATTAAACTCGTATGTGTCCTTTGAAGATCTGAATTGTTGAGGGAAATTATATGTTTTCTTTCTTTTCTTTTCTTTTTAATCTTTCATTGTACGGGATTTACAGACGGGCCTTCGGATTGGGAAGGTTCAGAAATGGTGGGACAAGGGGCTCCAACCCAACATGAAAGAGTTGACCTCCGCACAGGACCTTGTGGACTCTCTATTGAACGCAGGGGATAAGCTGGTTGTTCTCGATTTCTTCTCCCCTGGCTGCGGTGGCTGCAAAGCTCTCCACCCCAAGGTCTTAACCACAACCCATGTGGCTTTATGCTTGTTTTTACATTCAAAACCCACCCCAATTGAAATGATTGTTTTTTGTTCTCTATGGCAGATATGTCAATTTGCAGAGATGAACCCAGATGTGCAGTTCCTTCAGGTGAACTATGAGGAGCACAAGTCCATGTGTTATAGCCTTAATGTCCATGTTCTGCCCTTCTTTCGATTCTACAGAGGAGCTCATGGTCGTCTTTGCAGCTTTAGCTGTACTAATGCCACGGTCAGTATTCTTAATTTTCTTACTTTACTTGCCAATGAATGATAAATTGTTTATGTTTCTACTAACGGGCTTAACTATTTTGGTTAGTTAATTCTTATTTAATTAAATGGGTCCGACCCCTCAAACTTAACCCGCTAGTTTGTGTTGGATTCACAACCCCACAATCCTGATCTGTTAATTTCGTATTTGATTTGCGTTGGATTCAGAGGTTGTGTCGAAAATTGTTTGCTCAAAAACTCAAATAGTTTTATTAGGAACTACTTTGTTATGTTCCTTTTAAAATTACTCTTTCTCACAGCCTCACTAGTTTAACTATCCACTAATAAATTTGAATTAGACATTATATTTAAATCCACTTTGCATTATATTTATTTATTATTCGGTGCACTATGTTTCAGTTTTAGGATTTACTGGCTTCTTTTTTTTCGTGAATTTATAGATATAATTTTTCGCAAACCTATTTGTTGGCCACCCAATGATTTAACTTTTCTTGTAAGATCACGGATTCCACTTGTTGATCTCCCATTATTTGCAGATACCATTTGAGGATTTGTACTTTTTTTTTTTTTGGGTCTCCCCTCAATTTGGATTTTTAAATGATGGAATTAATCATACAGATAAAAAAATTTAAAGACGCATTGGCCAAGCACACCCCAGATCGTTGCAGTCTGGAGCCAACAAAAGGGCTGGAGGAGAAAGAGCTCCTTGCGCTATCTGCCAACAGAGATCTGTCTTTCAACTACACACCAAAACCAGTTCATCCAGTGCCTGTCCCTGCACAGGAAGAGATATTCGCAGAAACAGAACCATCTCATTTAAAGTCTGCTCAAGACTTCAAGGAGAAGACCTTGGTCGCCGCTGGAAGATGATGTGGTTGTTTCCCAACAGCCCCATTCTATTTCTTTTCCCTTTGTACAGAACCGTTTTCATGTAATATCCATGTGAGAAGTGTTCATACTACTAAAAATGAAGTAATGCTGTGAGTGTATTTTCTTATGGAGCAGGCCTTTGGATTTATATTTTTTTTGGATCCTAGCTTGCTGGTTCCTTGTAAGTTTGAAGAGCAACCAGCTGTGTGCTTGTTGGTGCTCTTTTATGTTGGAGTGAAGCCCTTTTTATGATTGTAAAAATGCTTATCCCTTCCTATTATTAAGTTATAGAAGATCTCTCTGTTTCAAGTGGGACTTTTCTTTTTTCTTTTCCCTTGGTATCCTATTGGAGTTGTTGGTATGAATTAATGCTACTTTCTTCCATTGGCTTTATGCGGTCCAGCGAGTGAATATGGTAACGACGAAATCAATGACCTTTTGTTTATGTTTTGTTCTATTCTATCCCTTCACTTAGCTTGTAGGGTGGGTATATTATATCCCTCAACAAAATATAAATCCGGCCTCCGGGGGAACAGATGTAATGCTCCCGCTCCCTGGCCCTTACCCTCTAGTTGGAAGTTGGAAAGGAATGGAAAACTGAAGAAATATCTGTGTCTACTAGCATGAAAGATTCTTGAAGCTTGTTGAAACTGTAGGCTGATGTAAGCATGAAAGATTCTTGAAGCTTGTTGAAACTGTGGGCTGATGTAAGGTGGTGCTACTCCTGCTGTCCGCACCGAGAAATTTCGAGAGGGCGATCAGTGTTTCTGTTGACTGTCGCGCTTTTTAGATGTTGGGGGACCGCATAAAGTAAGGAAGGGTCGCGAAATTTGGTAGGATAAAGGAACGTTTGGTGGATATGGTTGCGTGTGTGAGGGCTGAGGCCTCAACGTGGCCTATCAAACATTTACACATCTGTGTGATTCGCACAAAAAATTCAAAAACCTCCATTCCCTCTTTCTTCACCACCTGTCCAAAGCCTTATCTAATAGAATAAGCTTTTGTTATCTTATGTCTCCATCATTGCTTCTAAAGATATCATCAAAGGATGATCTATAATTCCTCCATTATGCGTGTCCTCTGCTAATTGCGTCAACAAACAACTCTCTCTTCTTCCCTGATCTTCTTTTTCTTTCTTTCATTTTTGTAACCGGTCAATTGCCAATGCCAACTGTTACAACGACTGTGGGCCAAAGTAACGATGAGAAGTAAGTGCAAGAAAGAATAAAAAAATTGGCACAAGAGCGAGCCTATTGGAGCAGGCCGGCGGCCGGGCGGAAGTATGATTTTTAATATTGGGGATGAAGTGATAATTTTAAAAACATCATTCTTTTTTTTTGAACAAATTTCCAATCTTATAAATACGAGACCCAAAGGTCACAAGTTAGGGGCTCAAAGACTCCCTAAGAACAATATCAGAGATTAGAGGTGGAGTTTCCTCCAATCATATTGAGTCTCTGACATAAAACATAACTGCCTTAGCTAATACATGGGCAGCAGAATTTGCCTCTTTTTTACATGAATTACACGAAAAGATCTAGGAGAGTGCAGTACTGATCTAATATCATCAGTGAAGTGTCCAATTTTGCTCAAAGAATGAATGACCAAATTAATCTCATTTACTACCTGCAAAGCATCTCCTTCCAAATGATATCAAGCAAACCTGATTCTTTTGCCAAGACAACAGCATGAAGAGCAGCCCATGCCTCAGCAACAAGAGAATCTGTATGACCATGTAATGTAAGACTACGTGATGCCACTACTAGTCCCTGATAATCACGAGCAATAATCCCAACTCCCATCCTTCTGTTCTTCATGTCAATTGTAGCATCCCAGTTGATTTTATAAAGACCTAGAGAAGGGGCCTTCCATTGGACTAGGAGAACAGGTATAGCCTGAAAATCATTCTCCTTTTCAGTTGGCACATTAGCTCTTTTAAAATCCTCAATGGAAATAACTGCTTTCCTCATTAGTTGATTTGGCGAGATAAAAACTCCACCAAACACTACAGAATTTCTTCTCAGCCATAATTTCTTGGCCAGAACTGCCCAATGTTCAATATCCACAGAAGAGCATCTCCTCATCAAAGTTTCTAGAACGCTACTCAAACTGACAGCTCCACCACTACATTTTTGCAAACTTCTAGGTCCCGAGCTCCACACATCCACCGCAGCCGGGCACTCCCATAAAATGTGCAAAACTGACTCAATCTCAATAGTGCAAATAGGGCATATTTGGTCTCCCACAACTCGCCTATGGAAGAGATTTTCCTTAGTAGGAAGTAAATTGTTGCAGGCTTTTCAAATAAACATCTTCGTAGCATTGGGAACATTAAGGCCCCAAATAAGCTTCCATATTTCAGTCCCTGTGTTGATGTTTGAACACCCACTTCTTTAGCTAGCTTGAATATCCTTCTCCATATAATAGGCACTCCGCACAAAAAAATGGTCATTCTTCGTACACCTCCATGTCATCTTATCCGGTGGCTATAGAGGACTCAAAGGAATATTGCATATGAGTTGAGCTTCCTCCTCCACAAAGATATCAGAAATTAAAGAAATCAAAGATGTATTCCAACTTTTTGTATCTGGATTAATGAGATTGGATACTGTCGCATCCACAGAGAGAATTCTACAAGGGGTTTGGATAGCAAAGGTGTTATTGGGGAGGCCAGTTTGAAGAGAAATCCCTCCTATGCATTGAAAAGTATTTTGGATGCTCGGTCTGTGATTTTAAGATGTCATTCTTGAAGGAACACGAGTAACCAAAAAAATAAAAAAAAGTGACTTTTAGAATTACTCTATGATTAATAATTTTAACACCTCGTACAATCACCAACACTGAGCCATATGGTGACAACTCTTTTGGTTTCTGTGTCATATTTACAAACACTTCAGAGTTCAGAGTCATCCTGCCCACATCGGCGAAAACTGTACTAACAGTTAAGTAATACACGCATGTGATTTAGCATTCAAAAAGAAAGAAAAAATAGGGTTAAATTCAATTATCCCTTCAAAGTTTGACAAATTTTTCAATCTTGCCTCTAATCTTTAAACATTTACAATACGCCCCGACAAAATTTTCAAAATTTTTAATATAACCAATCCATTAACAATTTCCATGTGCTCTAACAAAAAGGGCCTCACGAGATGAACTGACTCATGAGATGAACCCCGCTAACAAAGAGGATCATTCTGGAATCGATGAGAGCAATTAAGGGGGACGTTATTATGAAATCTAGTCGCTTTAAAATGGTTTTAACATTTTTGTAGAATCGGGTTTTCAAATCAAATGTTTTGAAAAAACTATTTTCTAAATCACACGTTTACGAACCCTAAGTTTCAGAAGGGAGTAAACTAACAACAAATACAGCAAGACTTGCCATATACTGAAAACATATTTCTTATTATGCCATTATGATCAAACAAAACAATCGACCAAGTTTTCCCAGGTAATCCCAACGTATTTTGGCGTTCCCACCTTTTTTCCCCAAAACAAAGAGAAAAAGAAGGGGAAACTTCTCGATTGTCCTTAACAGATAGAATCTGTGCAACAAATTAACAAGCAAATACTGATAGCAAAGGTATTCAACATACATACATACGCGCACGCATACACCACACATATTAGAGAAAAAAAAAATAATAACAGACAAAAAGGAAATTAGAGCAGGAAAGCCCGCAATGCCATCACTGCCCGTTCGATTGAAGGGCTCAGATCGCAGGCAGTCTTCATCGCAAAAGGGTGAAGTTTAAGACTAATTTGGCAAAAGGGGTCTTGTTCAGAAAGAGCTCATTTCTTTGTCTTCCTATAGTTGAGCCTCCAGCAGCCCCTTTTCGTTATCGAATTCGGGACAGGGCGGCTTCAGCCTTTAAAGATATCAAAGAATGGCCTTTCTGATTTGAGACCTCCTCAAAACCACCCAGTCCTCACTCTCACACTCCTGCTCAGATAAGATCAAGTAATCGGTGCCATTTAGGGTTTCTGCTCTTTCTTTTATATACACGCGACTTTCCCAAGTTTGCTTTGCACCATCTCAATAGTTCTGAAATTCCCAAAATATCCCCACTTCAACCACAAAAGTCTTACTTTTTTTCCCAAAAAAAAAAAAAAAAAAAAGAAAAAGTGACTACCATGGGTGGTCGGCCATTCCCATTTTGGCCAAGAGAGTGACTCATGACCGGTTTGGGGTGGCTCAAAGGCCAAAGAGAAAAATTAAAAATAAAAAATTTTGGCAAGGGCCAAAAAAAATAAAAAATAAAAAATAAATTAAGGGCTGGTCTGGGGGTGGCCGAACCACCACCAGGGTTGCCGAACCACCCTAGTGGCCCATGGCGGTGGTTCGGCCACCCCTAAACCGGCCATGGGAGTGGCTGACCACCCCTCTTTTCTTTTCTTTTTTTTCCTTCTTTTTTCTTTTTCATTTTTTTTTAAAAGTTTTTAATACTTTTTTTTTTAAAGTTTTTTTTTTTTTTTTTCAATTTTTCTTAATTTTTAAAGTTTTTTTATTTTCTGTTTTTTTATTTTTTTATATTATGACACGGGTATACTTTCAAGAGTTGATATGTATCCAACAGTTAGTTTTTTGACGAAAACACTAACGGAGCAAACCACATGTACCATTTGTGATACGAATGAAATTATAGAAGACAAAAAATAAAATTTTCAAACCACAAGTACCAAAAATGTATTTAACCATTCAAAAAATCAATTTCAATGTTTGGAGACCCATGGATAGGGGATTGTTTTTAATCTAATGACGTAATTATATTTTCATATATCTCATATAGATAAAATGGATATTATATAGGAAAATGTTAGATTTACAATATCAACACAACAAGTGCACAACAACCCCTCACATGAGGGTGGAGCTCATACACTGAGGTGAAAAATGTTAAATTTACAACATCAACACAACAACCACACAACAACCCCTCACATGAGGGTGGACCCTACATACTGGGGCCCACACTCATGTAAGAAGTTGTGTAGTTGTTGTAATGGTGTTGTGTAGGAATCAAATCCCATTCTAAAAAGTCCTCTTACAAGCTGAAGATGTAAGCATAGATTAATTTGCAATACCCCAGCTCGTAAGAGGACTTTTTAGAATTCAAAATTTAGAAGTCAAGGGCATGACAGTTTTTCATTCACTTTCTTATAATAATATAAGTAAAAATTAACGCATGCAGACAAGAACAACAAATTTCTAACAAATGATAAATTATTTTATAGAATCTGCTTGTGATTACGTTGGGAATATTAAAAAATATTTTTAATATATAAAAAATTATGCCAAACAAAAAGTTAATTATTATTTTTTTAAAAAAAAAAACTCAAAAAGTATTTTTCTTTAACTTTTTGCTCTAAAAAGTATCAAAAAGTACTTTTGAAAAAATTCTTTTTAAAAATTAAACTTTTTCTATTTTATTTTTATTCTTTAAAAATTTTATTTCTCAATGCAATCGCAAATCGGCTCATACTATTTCCTTCGACTTTCTCCCCAGGGTTTCCACTGCTTCCCATGTGAGCGATGGGCCCCCTTCCTCCCTCCACTCTCTTCCTTTTATTTATTTATTTATTTATTTTTAGTCCTCTTCCTCTCACTGTCCCACATCCGCCCCTATGTGCCTCCCTTGGATGGCAAATCTAGGACTCTTAAACCTAGACCTGGGTTTCGCACGCCCATATATGTGTTCTCAAACACAAATCTAGGGTTGTAAAATCCAGATATATCATACGCTGCCATTAAAGCTACCGATCTATGGCTTTTTTGTTCCATTCTATCACCTATAGTCTCCCCTATAACATGTGGCACCCCTTCTTTTTGCGGCGGAGACGGCATAAAAAGATGTCTTTTAAGCTTTAATTATTAGGGATGTAATCGAATCGAGTCGAGTCGAGTCGAGTTTGAAGATTTCAAAACTAGCTTGTTTATGAGTCGAGTCTAAATAGTCAAGCTCGAATTCGAGCCGAGCTATAAATTGCATGTTCAAGCTTGGCTCGTTTAAAACTCGGGCGAGCTGAAATTCATTGAAAATGACATTCGAGCCGAGCCAAGTTACTTGACAAGCTCGGCTCAACCAGAACTCGAGGTAGACTATTAAATTTTTCAATAAGTGATCAAAGCAGAATTCAAGCTCAAGTTTATGAACAACCTCTATGCATTTATTAATAACATAAATATATAATATGTTATTATATATAACTAGAAAGTATAAACTATGGTATATATATAATGTGAACAAATAGTAAATCTAATATATATTTTATATAACTAAGTAACTATAATATATAACTATTATTAATCATGTGTGATGTGATATATGTGTTTTATATATACACACACACATACTTATATGCTAACTATTTAATATTGTTATATACTAACTATTAATAACTTAATATGTTAATTTAACATACTAATTAAATATTGTTATCAAAGTATTATAATTAATATGTAATACTATATATATATATATATATATATATTATACTATATTTACTATTTTTACTAATATATATGTAAGATATGAACGAGCTAACGAGTCGGACTAACGAGCCGGACGAGCGATTCGGTCGAGCTTTAAACGAACTGAGCTCGCGAGCTCCTATCAAGTTTTGTCGAGCGAGTTGAGTATGTATCACTTACTAATCGAGCGGGTTTCTATAGTAACGATCGAGTTTCTACAACATCGAGCTCGAGTTCAGATCAAGTTAAACCGAGCGGGTTGTCGAACAGACTGGTTTATTTACATCCCTAAGCTTCATCATACACTCCTTCTGCGGGACATCGGACTCAACAAATTTGTCCTTAATTTTTTGCCACCTTGTTCTTGAAGGAGACTCCATTATTGTTATTTTAAGTTGCTATTGGTCTCCTTAACTCCTTCAAAAACTGGTTTGAAGTCAAAATTATTAAGAGTGCCTTCAGTTGTACCAACAACATTGCACTATAGGCGTTACAACCAATTCTACTAACGGCTTTCTCACTTGCGTCATCACTTGAATTTCCTTTTGGACTATGGCAATAATCTATCTTGGAATGTTGTTCTGTTGGTCTGTATTTGTTTTTTTGTTTTTTTGTTTTTTTTTTCATGTAATTTCTTTTCTTGTGTTGGTTTGTTTCTTGTTATCTCATCTATAAAATTTTAAAAAATAGAATAATACAAACAACTAGCAACTTTCTTGAACACACTTAATTGCTAAGTGGGTCGCTTTTCACTTATTATTTAGAAGCATTCTCGAAAATTCATCGAGCCAAGAATCTATTGGACCAGGTTTTCCCCACTTCCTTTCCTACTTCTTTTTTTTTTTTTTTTTTTTTTTTTTTTTTTTTTTTTTTCTTCCGGTTTTACTTGACATTATTTTGGCTGGTATAGGTAATTTTTGGGTCCCAGCTCTGCTGTATTTTGATTTTCCTTGTCTCTCCTGTAACTTTGTTATAACTTTCGTTTTCATATTTCTCATCTTAATATAAATAAATAATAGTTAACAGTAGAGCTTTTTCCTATGTTAGATTTCTTCTTATCGATCTTTAGCTGTTTCATTTTGGATTTATTTAATGTTGTTACATTTATAAGGACGAAAGATGTTATATATGGTAGGTTGGCATGGAATAGGATCCTCTCCATTTCAACAAAAAGAATGTTAAATGTCTTAATTAATTTTGTTTGCCTAGTAATTAAATCCAAAGAAACAAGGAAATATTAAAAGGGAAACATGAATACAAAAGCCGAGAAAATAAGAAGTATGACTAATTAACGACCTAAATTAACTTAATTGGCTCAATATAATCAACCAACGGTCAAGATTTTGATGACAGTAGCAGAGTCAACTCTATGCAACACCACGACCGAGTCTCCAGGCTTGCAAAGTTGCTTTGCCTTTGCATGTTGGAGGGCCAACTCTACGGTCTCTTTGGTTGACTCTGCATGAGAAGCTCTTGCAGAACTTGTGCTCAAAACAGGAACCAAACCCCGATAAATAAGGCTATGCCTTGCCGGAGCTTCATCACTGCATGACCAATGGAAAGAATCTGTACGTGTTCTTATCTCTGGAACCACCACGGACAAGATTGGCATGCTTGGCCTGTACTTAGCCACTAGCTTTGCGGTGCTTCCTCCTCTGGTTAGGACCAAAATCAGAGCTGCTTTAATGCAATGGGCTGTGCTCACTGCTGAAGAGGCCAAGCTCTCCAATGGGCTCATAGGGATTGGTGCAGTTTTCATTATTCTTTTAAAAAGATCTCCATAGTTTATAAAACTCTCTGCCTCCACGCAAATTCTAGACATGGTTTGTACAGCAATTTCAGGATAGGCCCCAGCAGCAGTTTCTCCGCTAAGCATCACGCAGTCAGTGCCATCAAGAACTGCATTAGCAACATCAGTGGCTTCAGCTCGGGTAGGCCGGGGAGATTTAGTCATGGACTCCAACATCTGAGTGGCAGTCACCACTGGTTTTCCTTGCATGTTGGCCTTCAGTATCATCGCTTTCTGAGCTAGGAATATCTTTTCAATGGGAATTTCCATTCCCAGGTCACCCCGTGCCACCATAAATGCATCTGAGTTTGCCAGAATATCATCGAAATTAGCAACACCTTCTTGATTCTCCACCTGCCCCAAAACACGTACGTACAACAAAACAGTCAGTACGTAGCTATATATATATATATATGTCAAATTCTTACTTGCCGGCTATATATAGATTTAATTACTAGACTTTAAGTCTAACAAACAATTTCTTCGAATGATATTAACATACCTTTGACATGAGAAGGATGTTCTTTGCATAGGGTCCTAACAGTTTCCTGACCTCCACAAGGTCAGAACCTTTGCGAACAAAAGATAGAGCAATCATGTCAATCTTATTTGGAACTCCCCATTCCAAAATATCCTCTTTGTCCTTATCAGTTAAGGTTGGGAGATCAACAATAACTCCAGGAAGATTGACATTCTTCCTCTCACCCAGTGCTGCAGAGTTTTCACAGAGACAACGAACCAAACCCCGTTCCTTGTCACAATCCAGAACAGTAAGAGAAATAGTCCCATCAGCACACAGAATAACACTTTGTGGCTTTAAATCCTCAGCCAACTTCGGGTAGCTCATACTTATCATATTCTCATCACCCTTTATGTTATAGTCAGTGGTGATGGTAATCTCTTTACCCTGTTGGAGCTGTATGGATTTTGCTTCTTTCAAAAACCCAGTTCGAATCTCAGGACCCTGGAAATTTTCCAAATATAATTAAGAAAACAAGATTAATTGTAAGGCAAGTACCAAGTTGTAATATTCCAAATGAAATCTACAACGAAAAAAAAAAGAAAAAAAAAAAAGAAGGTGCCTGCCAGGTATCCTCATTCCTCAGCTGAAATTAAAGCTTTGTTTGGAAGAAGGAAAATAACCAAGTAATTAGTTTCCAAATCAATGGCTCTTGTTGAACATGAAAAATATAATAAGTCAGTACTGTAGACGAACTTATTCCTCAAAAAGTTAAGCATCGAGCACATAAACAGAAAAATTGTAGAACGCAAAGATCTTTTAGTGCTTATTCCTTTACAAAGCATCTCTTTCCAGAATCGTTTTTTTTTTTTTTATAACAAAACTAAGACTAGCAAGATTTATACCACTCATAATATGCGGAGATAATTAAGGTTCCCGGAAAGCAGCTTCTGATCGAACATTATAGGTCCATATATATTCTGATATTCATTGAGACTCATGATAACATACATATCAAAAGGTGAAGAAGATATAAAGTCCATCCAGGAAAGCAATTTGTTGCAATAATCAAGCAAAAGTAATGTTCTTAGAAAAAAAAAAAAAAAAAGAAGATTGGTAAATAGTTTTGAAATTGAAAACTGGATTTTGATTCAATAACAATCAAAACCTCTTTCTTCCCACATTCATGCATATAGGATCTTGATTCGCTTTCAACGCTAAAGCAACCAAAAACCGACCCATCTTAGACACACTAGCTGTGAACTAATTCTAACTGAGACCGATCGAATCAGCCTGTAATATTCTCATATACACTATTTAATTTGCGGGAGAGAGAGAGAGAGAGGAGCAAAAAAGAGAAAACCCATGCAATAACGTATGCTAGAATCCAATTGAAGGAGAAAGAAAAGTAGCAAGATCATACATATAATTAAAAAGAAGGAGGAAAGAATACCTTAGTGTCCAACATGACAGCACAAAGAATGCCGGTGTTGTTCATGGCAGTGGTGAGATTATCGAGGGTCCCTTGGTGATAAGCATGAGTGCCATGGGAAAAGTTGAAGCGAGCAACGTTCATCCCTGCCCTCAGAAGCCTCTCTAACATGTCCACCGACCGAGACGACGGTCCCAACGTGCACACTATCTTAGTCTTTGGCCTCCTCTCCCCCCCAACATTGTTAACTCCCAGAATCTTCTCCATTAAGCTATCAGACTCACCGACACAGACGCTACAAAGAGGTTTTTGAAAGGTTTTCTTCGTTCGTAGGGTTTTTACACTTTACGAGTCAACCTCGCGAGCCACCCCATTTATAAGCTAGATTTGGTATGCCTCCCTCCCTCTCCTTGTTGAGTGCGGTTTGGATTTATTATTTGCTTAGGACCCAAGCAAATCTTTACCAAGTTTTCTTCGAAAAGGAGGAGCATCAAGGTATATACTTTAATTTTCTCATAAATTTATTTAGCCAGCTGTTCAAAAACAGCATAATAAATCAAATTAAATGTTAAGAGTGTTAACCACATAATTACGGAAAAATAATTTTTCTTTTTTCTTTTTTTGGTATTATCCCCAAATATTGTAATTATAATAATTTATTGTTTTGCTACCAATTAATTATGGGTGCCGATTTACAGGGTTACGTTTCTATGGTTTGAAACCGAATTAAGAGGAAGAGAAATGATTCTTACACTCATTTCTCACAACAGTCTTACAACAAGCTGACGTGAATAGTAATATTTATTATTTTTTTACAAAAAGAAAAGAAAAGAAAACAAAAAAAAATAATAAAATATTACCAGCCACGTCAGCTTGTTGTGGGGCTGTTGTGAGAAATGAGTATAGGAATCATTTCTCTAGGAGGAATTGTACTTTAATTTAGTTATATGAGGAAAGCTGATATATATATGACTACATCCCTTGAATTTATAAAAGTGCAAATTTGTAAGACCATGCACGTACGTACATTTCTGTAATGCTCCGTTTGTTTTGACGTAAGATAATTTTTGTCGTAAAATAATTTCATAAAAGCTATTTTTTAGAAAAAAAAAAAATTTCGCAAAAAGTATTTTCTTATGTTTGGCGTATATAGAAAATCACAAATATTTTTTATATTTTCATTCAATCATATTAATTTAAAAAATCAATTTTTATTCACAATATATTATTATTAATGTAAAATAATATAAAAATCATCGGTGACGAGATTCCGTCATTGACAGGTAGGATTCTGGTTACTGTTGCCGAAATCCGGACAGTTTCGTTGAAATCTGGATTGGCCGAATCTCGGTGAAAGTGACCAGAAGACAACTGTTCTGGCTGGAATCCCACCAGAATGGTTAGAATTAATCCTGCACAAAACGGCTGGATTCCGGCCGGAATCCGACCATTCTGGTCGTCGGAATCTGGGCTGACCAGATTCCCGCGAAGGTGCATGGCTGAAATTTGCATTGACTGGATTCCGGCGAAGGCCAGATTCCGATGGTGGTGGACTTCTAAAACATATAACTATAACTTACAATTTATTTTTATTTTTTTTCTGTCACGCATAGTGTTAATTTATTTAATTATCTTCAACGAGTCTTCATATTTTAAAATCGCTCCATGATTTGTTCATTGCTGATAGTCTTGAATATATCATTCACAATGTATTTAACCAGAAATCCACTCATCCATTGATCTTCATTCGGTTACGTAAACAATTTTTTAACAATATATATTCATCGTTGAAAAGGCTCTTTCAACCATGTCTGTTGCAACCAGAAGAATCAATGACAATAAAAAGAGATTAGACCATTTTATTCTCCTTTGGGTATAGCATCAGGTAGTTTTAGGATCTGATCATCATGAAAGAAACCCTCTATATATATCCAATGCTACCGGTAACATAATGATGCTGGCATTTCGATCTTCTGTAGTTAAAATGCACTTATATATGTAAAGATTATGTCAATTTTCAACCCCAAAAAAGCTTAATCTCAAAGAGAATGAGTTGAAAGCATATAACTAGTTATATGCTTTCAACTCATTCTCTTTGAGATTAAGTACTTAATTGCCTAAGAAAATAATTGAGAGCATATACTTCCATGCTCTACCACTAACTACATGTGTACGTGTTTGTGTGAGAGAGAGATGAAAAGCACTGGCATTTGTACAATGCGTTCAAAGAAAGCATCACGGAATTCTTTAATTAGGTCCCATATATGCGACACTCAGAATCATATAATATAGAATGACCAGAAATTAAAGACTGCCCAAATTTTGTGACCAGAAATATATAAAGGAACACATCACATATATATGCATAATGCATTGCATTAATTAACCCGTATGCTAGCTAATTGGGTTAACTGTACGTATAGTATAAAGCTAGGGATCGAACAACTTTATACACATACCTGAAAGCAAGTATTTCCATCGCCAAATATTAAAAGTTAAGAAAATGAGAAACTCGATCAATCGTAACATCTCAAGTATTTTAAATATATGCAGATACAAATATTAGTTTGAGCATAAAGTACACATGCACCGACAATTTGATGACAAAATTTGTTACTTGCCCTAGCAGGCTAGCACTCTATATTTAAAAGCAAAAATCATACGAAAATAATCATTCTTTCTCTGCATCTATAGTTTAGATCGAGATTGGTAAATTAGGTCACCAATCCCCTGTATTTTTTGCCATTTTGACTTTAACGTACATCCCAATTTTCTCAAAAAAATAAATAAATAAATTGGTTGCGCTGCTTTTTTCTTTTTCTTTATTTTTTATTAGAGGATTTCTATTTTTTTAATTATTTTCACACCAATTTTTGTTACCTAGAATCTAACAGGGTCTCAAATTTATAATAGGCCTAAACTCAGCTCTTAAATCTCTCAAATTAAAAATGGAAGTCTTAAAGTCAATATAGCAAGAAGCACATATGGTTGGTGACAATTTCTCTTTGAGATTAATTTTAACAAATGCATGTAGACAATTATTAATCACATATTACTTTGGAATAATTGATAATTTAATATGAAATTAAAGCAGAGTTCTTTGAGTCAGAACACTGTCTTCATAATTCACCTATCATTTTTAATTAAATACTTTATGTATTGAGCCTCGCTTGTTAGAGATGAAGTTTGAGCTCACACGTATGGTGAGTGTTAAAATATTAATAAATTATTGTATTCACCATTTCCTATATGGTTAAGCTTTTGGAACAATTAATACTTGAATGAGAAAATTAATCACTTTAAACTATAAAATGAATAGTTACTATATTCTTGCAACAACATATTCCAAAATCATGGTTCAATTTTGCAGATAAAATTAAATAATGGCTTCTTTTGTTAAAATTTTTGATTTCTGTCCTTTTGTTCTCTTCTCAAAATATAAAAGCATTAACAAACAATCAAACACAAAACACTCTTAAAATTACAAAAAATAAAAATTCGCCTTTATGTTACATCATATATAAAACTTTTTCAAACCAATCACAAAAAGCACCCCTAAATGCATTAACAAAAAGAGCCATATCTCAACTGTATATCAAATAACCTTGGACTAGAGTTATCATACTCCTTCCTAACATGATATATATGATCTGTTTATAAAAAGCCAGAATGTACGTACAACATCCTCCATTTTTATGTCCTAGTTACAGTTCAAAAAGAGCTACATAGGTAAGCTTCAACCGTTACCTAATTTGTCATGGAGGTTGGAATCATATTAACCTACATATATATGTTTCAAACAGTACTTTTAAGTATCTTATCAACCCAAGATGGGCTGCTCAAGATTTTTTTTTAATTCCTGGAACGATAAAAAATGAGAACAAGCACAAGCACAGTTCACTCAGAATTACAGCAAGTGGTAATTGGCAGAAAGGAAGCCACGACACTCTTTCAAAAGAAACAGGCCTAACCTGATATTTCTTTTTGGTTTCAATGTCAGGCTTGGACACTCGAACCATTATGATAAACCGCTGAAAAATCCTTATCTATGCTCTCTTCCATATCATCCTCACCTTGAGAAACAGATCCCAGTAAGACTTTACCTCGTCTTGGGCAATATCGGGCAATGATCCAAATAACAAATGGGGGTAGATCCACCCATGAACTGTGAAACTCGACCGCCAATCTGCCAGAAAAATGATACTTTCCATTTATAGAACATGATTTGGCCGATTAGTGAACCCTCAAGGTCCTCATAAGACCTGTTAATTGCTATCCACGTCTTGCTTTGAAGCAAGGAACAGTATATCGGTATTAATGCCAGAAGACCTTCTCATAAGACCTGGCATTATATGAGACGCCAATTTCATAGAATAACGAGAATCACCTCAACTGCCGCTCTAAGCCAGATGTTCCATTGTTGGCAGCAATTGCTGTTAAAAATGGAATGTTCCGACCCTCCAAATTCCATAGGTGCCACTAATGCTTGGATTGAACTGCTCCTCCCTTCATGCAAATAACTAGGGTTAGAGCCAAAATATAAAAATAAATAACTAGGGTTAGAATTTGCTTGAGAGGAGAAAGTATGATTATGGGACTGGAATTTGATTATCCCCATGCAAAAGAGTTCACCCCCAGCAAGTTCAGGACTGAAGCTTTTTTGGTTCCTGCATTCTTGTGGACAACCTATTCATCCTTCAAACAACAGCATTACCAATTTTTTATGTTTTATGCAGATTCCAAAATTACCCAATAAAAAAGCGAAGTTAAGGGACCCCATGAAACAGTCTCAACCAACATAAAAGCACTCCTAAAAGGACGAGATATCTGTCATTACGTTAAGCAGTTCCCTTATCAACCCAGCATTCAGATATAGGACAATCTGTCTAGACCATGACAACCCAACTTTATCTTCAGTTATAGCAAACTGTGGCCTGGAACTTTGAAGACATTCCTCTCATCCATCAATTTTCTCAACCTCTCAGCATCTCCAAACATTCCAACACCGGCAAAGATGTTGGACATGAGCACATAATCCCCTCCATATGCTCTCTCCATCTCCAATATCTTCCTGGTGACCCTCTCACCCATCTCGACATTACCATGAAAGCTACAAGCACCTAAAAGTGTCCTCCAAATCACGACATTTAGAATCTCATCAGGTATCTCGAATGCCATCTTCTCTGCTTCTTCTAACCTCCCTGCCCTCGCCAACATATCTATTAAACACCCATAGTGCTTGATATCCGGCACAACTTGATACGTCCCATTTACCATCTTGTTGAAAAAATTTAGCCCATCATCAACCAGGCCTCCATGACTACAAGCATTTAAAACACTCAAGAAAGTCACCCGATTTGGCTTCATACCAATTTCCTCCATCCTTTCAAAACTCTCTAGAGCTTCTTTTCCCATACCGTGCATTGCAAAACCAGCGATTAAAGATGTCCAAGACACCAAATTTTTCCTCTGGCCAGATATCTCCTCAAAGAATTTCGATGCACTCTTTATGCACCCGCATTTTGCATATGAGTCTATGAGGGAATTTGTAATGCGTATGTCAGACGCATTAAATCCTGCTTTCTCTCCATAAGCGTGAACTGATTGGCAATTTTTAAGAGTCCCGAGATTTGAAATGGCCGGAAAAATGGCCAGAAAGGTAACTTCAGTGGGTTCTATACCGTCATCAATAATCATTCTTCGAAACAAAGCCAAAGCTTCATCAGGCAGAATCATGCGTGTGTACCCATCGATGATAGCAGTCCAGGACACAACAGTCCGAGTTGGCATCTGATCAAAGAGAGAACGAGCAAGTTGGAGGTGACCCCATTTCGTCAATCCTGTGATCATGACATTCCATGTGACGGTGTTTCTGTCGGGCATTTCGTAAAACACATGCAAAGCTTCAAATAAAGACCCACAAACAGCATACACATATACCAAAGCAGTTTGTACGTAAACGTGGGATTGAAAACCAACTTTGAGGATGAGAGCATGGAGTTGAAGTCCAGCGGGGGTGGAGTGTAAGTTAGAGCATGCGTGTAGAAGGAAAGTGTAGGTGAAGCTGTCAAAGGAAAGATAGTTGAGGTGCTTGTAGAGCATGAAAGCTTCTAGAGGGGATTGGCTGAGAGAGTAGCAGCGGAGCAAAGTATTAAAAAGAAGAATATAGGACGTAGAGTGGTGGTTGTGTAGTAAGCCAGAGGTGATGAAGTGAGAGTGGACTTGTTGGGTGGCTTGGCGGCTTGATGGGTGTTTGAGTAAGATGGAGACCAATTGCTTTAGTTGTTGATGTTGTTGCTGTTTTGGATTAGGTTGGAGATGGGCGGCACGGTCTAAGGAAGAGTAGCCTTTGGTTGTCAAGTAAGGATGTCGCAGTCTCCTTATCAACCTCAGCATATTGCTTTCGACCACACCAAATTTGCAGAAAATCAAGCACTTTTTTTAGCCCCCCTGAACATCTACTGGAACACAATGGATTCCATGTAAGTCATATCCTACCATTTGTCGCATGAAGTAAAAGCTTCATTCTTTCCTTTTCTTTTTACATGTCCACGCAAGAGGGCGAGGGGGATTCGAATTAATGACCTCCGTTTCAGATAATACTTATGTTCAACCTTTTCTCTACAAATCTGCACATCTCTCAAATCTTTAAATATACCTTCGAAAAGGCAGAAGGTAAGTATCCCTACGAAATGATATATCTTTTAAAATTACTATTTATTTAAAATTTAATAATAATCTATTGTGATTTTAAAAGTTACATTATTTTTTTCGAAAGATAATAAAACTTTTAAAATTACTATTTAATTAAAATTTAATAATAATCTATTGTGATTTTAAAAATTACAGTCATTTTTTAAAAGACACAAAAACTTTTAGCATTACCTAACTTTTAAAATTATCATCGATAAATAAGGTGGAGTGCGAAAGTGCCGTGGTCAGCCTCATGACCGTCCATTGCACATGCAATGGACCTCATTGCATCACATTTCACTTTCACCCTTGACCTTTATCATAATTTTACACTTCGTGTTTTACCTTTTGTTTTTAACAGGTGAAAGAAATCATGCCTTGCCTTCAACAAACGATTTTGAAAACAGGTTATTTGTGCAATAGTTTGAAAGATGGATAACAAATTGAATGGCATTTTGAAAGGGCCAAAAGAAGTTGGTGACCCATTGGCAATTGTTTAGCCATCGCATACCAAATATACTTTCTCTACCAAAATGAACCATTTTGATACCATGCCTTCAATTAAGACAAAAGCAGCAGGAATGAACCGGCACAGCTTCCCCCTCCATGATTTCATCTGTGGTCAAAATATATTGGAATACATGCCTTTGATCTCCTTTAAACTTTTCGTAACATTTTGTTGATATGAAATAACAAAAAAAAAAATATCAAACAAAAATTGTCTCGACCCAAGTAAATATTACAACTTCGTATAACCAAACAAGCATATCAGTGCATGCTCTTGTGACGTCATGGAGAACCTTACTCTTACTGAACTGGGCATCCACACAGTACACAGGCGAACCTTAATGACTCTCTCGTTCACACGCGCACTTACGCACAAGAAGAAAGCAGGTTTTATTACAGAGTAGAGGAAGTTCTGGACTTGTGCATCTTTTCATCTTGTGAAGGTGGAGGCAATGAAGGAGATGAGACTGCTGCATGATAAGATGAAGAAGCAAGTTGGGCTAGGGCTGGAACAGCACCGCCTGTAGATTTTCCAGGAGATGTTATTATCATTAACAGTTTCATTACAGATCCCTTGGTGCAAGCAGCATAAACAGTGATAAAGTAATAATGGCTTCTAGGACGATTAAAATCACAGCAATCCCACTTTTTAGAGATCCTAGTCTTCACAAAAACTCAACAATTGTCTCCAAGTAAATGCAACATAACCAAACCACGGATCACAAATGAAAAAATGCCTGTAGTGTCAAATGTCAATTGCAGCAGAGGATTACAACTCAGCAATACATCTTATCTAGCCAACGCAAGCACTTGTAGAGCATCAATACTTTTCCCAGCATCAATATGAAGTCGCGACAGTATCTTCACAACACCCCCTAAGACTACCTTGTGGTATCACTAGTATCACCTTGCCAATATCAGTACAGAAGTGGTTTTTGTTTCCACCTGACAAGATCGTTAGAAAATACCAGTGAACACTAGAGTCCAGAACGTTTTAGAGGCCCCACTAAAACGATAACCAGGCATAAATTACTATTTCTCTTAGCATCTATTTGGCAGCTTTAATGTAAAAGGCATGGAGCTCCCTATTTCTGTTACTGCAGGGGGTTAGATAGCTTGTCTTTTGTCCTCCATGAGTGCCTAGTCATTTATTATACTTTTCGAGTGTGCCTCATAATTAGGCTCCAACATCATACTTGATTGCCTATGTGAAGTATGCCAATAGCCAAGGAAACCTTGTTCATCTTAAAATTCAAATATATAGGCCAAGGGCAAGCCTTCGAAGCAAGATTCTCATTTATAGATTCTGAGAAAAAAACAAAACAATCAATCTATTACCCTAAAACACTCAATGCGCAATAGTAAGCTCACATTTCAAGGGATAGACATGAGGTATCAAGTGTACTCCCAATTGGAATCTCTTTGTCATTCTACAAAATGTATATAAGATGGAAAAGAGTCGTCTAAGATGGTATAGTGCTTAGCCAGTTATGTGAATCAATTCAGGTTTAAGCAGCCCTTTAAGGATGAAGCTCTTAACAACATACCAACCATCACTCAGCATTCAACATAACTTCTCGAATTACTAGCAAATCCTTGGCATCCTAGTCTTGGCACATGGCAGATGGCACATGGCACATGGCACATGAATAGAGGAACCAAATCTTGCGGAAGTGGACTCCATCCTATATAAAACATGACTATTGCTTTTCTAATAACTTGATTTTGGAAGTATCCAAGTCATTTTCTGGACAATATAAAATGTTTTAATGATTTCAAAGATACTCCAAAGAAAAGCTTAAGGGCAGCTATACCAGAAGAAGATTCTTGAGACAAATTAGCTTGGACTAATGTAACATCAATTCCATGTGTTTGAGTTAAGTTACTCCTTCATATTATATTGCATACCTAATAGGCTACAAAATTTAGCCCAACAAAGACAAAGAGGTTTCTAGCTGAAGAGAACATTATAAAGCATTTACACATAAAGGGTAATTTTTTGGTTAGTATCTCCAACATAATTCCATATCATTTGACAACTAAAACACGGTGAAATTTGTCAATTTGATGGTATTGAAATCATCAACAAATAAAATCAGACTAGACAAAATAACGTATAAGGAAAACCTCTGACCTGCCAATCCTGCACAAGCTGAAGAGAATACTATCACGGGGGGTGCCTGCAGTTGAACAATGAAGTTTTAGGCACAGAAGAAAGTACATATCTACTGAATATCCAAGTCAGAAGCATTCTGAAATTACAAGAAATAAAATCTGAAGAATATCTATGAAGGGAACCAACATGATCAACTCAAATCAACTCAATAGAGCCTTAATCCCAAATAATTTGGGCCAGCTACATGGATCCTTTTATGCCACCGAGACCTATTTAGAGCCATGTCCCCATTCACCTCTCTAGTCTCTAACAGCCAACATGATCATAATATTTAAAAAATAGTAATGATAAGTGCAAGACTCTTATCCACCTTTTATCCCCTCCAAATGTGACATGACTTTTAAAATTACCATTGGGTCAAAATCCAACGGTGATCAATCATAAATCCAATGGTAATTTTAAAAGTCATGTCACATTTGAGGGGGATAAAATATGTGTATATATAGAGATTATCATAGTTGCAAGGATACCTTGTGACCTAATAGGTTTAGTCCTATTTTCATAAGAAGACTGCAAAGAACCACCTACTCAACTTCATGAGGAGTTTAAGATATAAATATACACCTCCAAAGCATAGGACAGCAAGGACTTCAAAAAAAAGAAAAAAAAGGTAGGTACAAAAGTGTTTTTTTTTTTTGTTAGAACAAAAGAGTGTGTTGAGCAGGGCAAAAAAATTTCTAGTCATAATGAAAGAATTGACAAACTTACACCAATGAGAAAATGCAACCACATAGGGCCTTTTACCCACCTCCGGACTATTGGCATTACTGAAATGGAAAACAAACAAATAAAAGTAATGTATCTCTCTGGATCAATGTTCAAATATATACGCACAAAAGCCAGATATATCATAAGACAACAGAGATATATGTTGAAGATTAAATGCATTTGCATCTGATGAAAACTAACATAACAAGCTTCATGGTTCACATTCATACATAATTTCCTTTTAAATTTTAATATAGTATTCCACAGCAGGGAGCATGAAAACGTAAAGGTATTACAGAAAGAGTGAGAGGTTTCATTAGGTTTCTGAAAGGGTAACTGCACGGCCAGGGAGCGGGGGGTTGGGAAGGGGAACATATAGGGATGTCATTAAGAAATGATGCTTCCTTTGTCTTTAGACTCCTATCACATTTGCTTTCTGGTAATTGGACATATAATATTTTAAATTTAATTGAGTAGGTAGAAGCCAAGACATGAACTCAACGTTCACAAAGCTAACCAGTCTTTGGAGGTTAGAGACAGCATACAAAATTATTAGGAAACATCCCCATGGTTGATGGGAAGAAAAATTCAGAATAGTATGATCTGGAAAGGCAGTGGTCTGAAGCATAGAGGTTTCCCTTTAACAGCAATTTGGATATCTCTTGCTCCTATAAGACAGCCTTCTCTGCTTGGGAATTGGTTTTAGGCAAAATTATAATGGCAGATCATTTACTAGTCAAAAGCATCTCTTGCTCCTATAAGACAGCCTTCTCTGCTTGGGAATTGGTTTTAGGCAAAATTATAATGGCAGATCATTTACTAGTCAAAAGCAGGTATTGCATATTGTTGTTGTGTATGCAAGGAGGATGAGAGCCAATCAAACCGATTCAAACACATCAGTAGCATCATTCGATGTCAATGGCTTGCTCAGAGTCACTGCCCTATGAATCTATGATTTTGTGGGTTTGCAAATTGCTTCCTAAAGACACAGACAGAATCTGTTAAAGTATTCATTAAGTGATTAAATTTACTTTTTCCTACCAGCTTAAGCTTTTGGGATAAGTGGTGATTTAACATGGTATCAAAGTCAAAGGTCCTGAGTTTGAACCTTGATTCCGTCATTTACCTCCCATTTTAATTAAATATTCCACCTATTAAGCCTCATCTATTAAAAGGAAGTCTGAGCCCACACGTGAGGGAGAGTGTTAAAGTATTGATTAAGTGATTAAATTTACTTTTACCTATCGGCTTAAGCTTTTAAGATAAGTGGCGATTTAACATAATCTTCTTGGTTAGTTGATGCAGACCTCTCTTAAGCAGTGGCTACAGTTAAAAAAAAAAAAAAAAAAAAAAAAAGGCCCCTCCTCGTAGTTTAATAATATCCATTTTTGTTTGTGGTTTCTCTTTCATAGGCCCTAGTCATGTAAAATACCAGTGTATCTGTCTGGGATTCTTACGTTTTCATTTACAATAATTGATCATATATGGCGGCGATTTTAGTTGTCACCAAAGTAAAAAAGACTATGGCAGATACACAGCTATATCAAATCACCTACCAGAAAAAATAAATCATCAAGTAGAGAAGAAAAACCAAGATAACAAGCTAATAAGTACAAGAATAAAATACAAGATGTGGGCAGAATTCGATACCGTGGTTGAATCCATAAAATGCACTTGTTGTACCACCAACAGCAGAACCAATCTGCATAATTAAAAAGAAGAAGAAAAAAAACCAACAATAAAACCCAACACCCAAGAATAAGAAGCAAAATCAGAAAAACCTTATGGAAACATTGGCATGGGGTATAACGAAATAGAACAAAATCTGAACAAACGCGTTTGAACGAAGTGCCATAAGTGTCGAAATTATCAGGCTGTATGAAAGAGAGAACCGAATTGGATAAGTAGGAGAAAAGGGTACGGTGAAATTACCATGGAAAAGCTATCCCTGATGAGCGGGGCAACAGTCCACCGACTGGTTTCCTGCAATCCCAACAAAAAAAAAAAGAAAAGGAAATTGAAATTGAAATTTGGAAGCACAAAAAGTGGAAAGAGATAATAGAATATGAAAAACGACAAGAAAAGAAGGTTCGTACCATCTCCTTTGAAAGAGGACCTGCGCAGTGATGACATCTCACGTTAATACCAGGTTTCGACTCCCCCATCATTCCCTTCTCTCTCTCTCTCTCTCTCTCTCTCTCTGTGTGTCCAAATATTAACCCTCCACTTCCAGATTGATTACAGAGTTTCAAAGGCTGCTTTGAAGACCAAACGAAGTATTTAGATCATTGGCGAAGAATGAAAAATTCACGTGTCTTTCTCCGTTCATCACGTGACTTCTTTTGTCATACGGGATATATAGTTCACTCTAATCTAATTCATTTAATTAAACGGAACAAATTTTTAAATCTTAGGATTAAATATCTTTTTGATCCTTGAGTTTTGACAACTTTATTTTTTAGTTTCTGAATTTCAATTCGTATTATAGATGGTACTTCAATTTTAGAAAAAAAAAGACCAAATTAATTCCTCAGTTAAATTTTTCGTTAAAAAACTAACGATCTACCACGTGTCAACATATGAGGTTGATACGTGACACTATATAAAAAAATTAAAAATCTTTAAAAATTACTTAAAAAAATTATATTAAAAAATAAAAAAAATAAGGGAGTGCTGTGAGGTGGTTTGGCCACCCCTCGACCAACAAAAAAAAATCAAGATTGTTTTTGGCCCTTGGGGTGGCAGGACCATCCCCATGATGGCCAAGGAGCCACCCCTTTTTTTTCATTTTTTTTTTTTTTTGATTTTTTAATTAATTTTTAAAAAAATTAATTTTTTTTATATGGTGCTCCGTGTCAAACTCTAAGGTTGACACGTGATGACCTGTTAATTTTTTGACGAAAAACTTGATTGAGGTATTAATTCTGTCATTTCTCAAAACTGAAGTATCATTTGTGATGCGAATTGAACATCAATGACTAAAAAATTAAAGTTTTCAAAACTCAGAAACCAAAAGTGTATTTAATCATAAATCTTATTTTATTAATTTTATAATAAGTTTGTGGATGGAATAAAAAATTACTCGGCCAATATGGTTAAATTATGCTGGCTCATATTATCTCTTAAAGATAAAATAAAAATGAGAATTGCTATTTGTACTTCTCCTGTCGTTCTTTTGTACAACTTTTTCTAAAAATCTTCAATTGAATTTATAAGACCTACATCTTCACCAATGTTTGGATTGCCCACCATTTGTTTTTATTTTTCATGTTATAACCTCCTATTTTTCCCTTCCCTACCTTATTTTATTTTTTATTTTTTTGGAAAAAAATAAGAATAACTCAAGTGTCTCCTTCCGGGTCATTTGTGTTTGTCCCAACTAGATGTGTAAACGAGCCGATTTTGAGAGGGTATTGCTTGTTCTGGTTCGGCTTGTTTAAGTAACAGTAAAGCTCGAGTTCGACACGAGCTTAAAATTTGTGTGTGAGTTCGGCTTGCTTAGAAAAATTATTGACCGAGCTCGAGCAGCTGAGCTCAAGCTCAGTCATTTTGGTCGGTCCCGAGTAATCAGCTTGAGCTCAACCCGTATCATAATTCAAATTATTTATTTTAGCAACAAAAAAAAAAATTAAACCACAAAATTTCAAATGATGTGATCATATAATCTTATAATCATATTATATTACATGAATAATATGATTAAGTATCTGGATTGTCATTATATCATATGACTAACAATTAATTATTAATATATATTCACTTTTACTATTTTATATACATATAACTAATAAATTATAACCAATTAGTATATACTAACTAATGACTATTGCTATTTGTTACTTAATTTATGCTTACATATAGTATATTATTTATTAATATATTATATTATATATTAACAAACTAATATATATATATACATACATGAGTCAAGCCTTAATAAACGAGTCGATCCTTATACGAGCGAGTTTACGAGTTTTAATCGAGTTGAGCCGAGTTTTATACGAGTTTGCATCGTTTAATAATCGAGTTTGATTTTGTGTTTACGAATAGCTCATTTAATAATCGATTCAAGCATGAGTAGAGTTTATTCGAGTCGATTTCAAGTAAAATCACGAGTAGTTCAACTCGTTTACACCCTTAGTCCTAACACTTAATGGGAGCATTGGGTTGGGACTGACCATGATTTTATTGTTCGAAATCCGAATCCAAATCCCCATCCTATTTGCACTCTGGGTTTCCAAGTCGAAATTCTCAGAGAGTAGTGGGGGCCATAACTTATCCAAATACATTTTCACAAAGCCCAACACTGCATCTCCAGCGAAACCCACAATCCCTCCAGGCCTCCACCATCTTCTCACTACTCTATTCTTTTCGGCTATCTGGGATTTAGAATCCACCTGGTAGAGAGGGGGAAAAGTGAGAAGAAGAAAAGGGAGGAAGGAAATGGACAGCAAGTTGATAACTTTATCTTATTTGGTGAATACTAAAAGAGAAAGAGGAGGGATATAGTCATGTAGAAGGAGAGGGGATAATTTTTCATTTGGATCCACCTTATTTTATTCCCCATTTGGGAGGAAAATTATTAAAAACACAAAAAATGGGAGACAAAAGAAAAATAAGTAGTCTTAGGGTGCGTTTGAGATTGCGATTTTGTAGAGAAAAAGTGCGATTTTAAACCAAATCGCAGAAAGTGAACCGTTTGAAAACTGTGTTTTTAAAAAATTGCGATTTGAAAACGCAGAAAAGTACTTATTCAAATCGCACTTTTTAAAATCACAAACCCAAACGAACCCTTATTCCATAATAACTTATCTTGATCAGTTGTCCCTTAATAAATATATAAGATTGTAACGATAATTTAGGACCAAACATTCATTTTTTATATAACCATCTAAAAAAAATAAACATTAGCTAAATCTGCATTATTATTTTTAAAAAAATAACTAGTTAAATTGCAATAAAAGTTTATAAAATCACTTATAAAACTCAATATCAGATAATAGAGAATAAATGTCCGACGTTACACTCATGCATTTCTTTATAATTCACCAACTTTACGTGTTATATTTTATTTCTATCCTCATCTCTCTGTTGGGTTGGATGGCATTATGGCATATACCAAAGTTTGGAATCCAAAATTTTTAGTTGTTTATCCAAGTCTAGAAAATTTGAAGCACAATCAAGGAATAACGACGGGGTCACACAAAGAGTACTTCAAACTTGTGGCTCAGTTTATCAAAGTCTTATTCAAAGCATCAAGGCCCATTAAACAAGTCGTCGCATCACATTCACTCTTCCAATCTTCAATAATTGTGCGGCAGTACAGGTGAAGGAAAACAACAGCTATGCTTCCTTTAGGGTTTAGTACACACCTAGACAATTCCACCATATTGTACGAGCTACTTCATAGGTCCAAAAAGTTTGTTCCATCGCTTATGCTCCCTATGCATCACCATGACATAAGAGAACATTTTATTTTTCGAAAAAAAAGGGTAGGCTTTAATTGTTTTCTTGCAACCATCTCTTCTTTTATTTTTTTAAATGAAAGTAATGATATAAAATGTTACAATAATAATTATTCTTTCTTATCAATTTAAATGGCCGTTTGTTTCGGTGGTTTCAAAACACACAATTTGAAAATAATAATAATTTCAAAACGTAATTATTGAAAATACAATTAAGTATTTAATAAAATCGTAATTTATCTTTTATTAAAACACATCTATTGCCACGTTTTTAAATTGCAATTTTTTTTTTTCCAAACTACTCCCAAAAACGAGATATTTTCCGCCATTTTGTTTAAAAGCGAGTGTTGGCCTACAAATTCGTATGACCAAATTTCCATGAAATATTCCACACCTTAACTGTAAATTTACAAGTAAAATAATAAAAAAAAAAAATCAAAGTCATTGCTTTCTTGCTTATTCTTATTTAACCCTAATGGAATGGAAACATTTGAAGGACAACCTTTTGTCAATTGGCAAAAGGAATGGAGAGGGGATAGTTTAGAAAAAGAAGTTGGACCAAAAGGAAAGCTTTGTACTCTAAACCTAGTATTTTTCTTGTTTAGAAAAACAACTTGGGCAGCCAACAAAAACAAAAAATGGTTGAGCATATATGCAGGAAATAGACACCTTCGCTCTCTTCAGAAAGTATGGAAGAAGAATGTGTCAAAATAAAGTACCATTATCGGTTTTGTGCGAAACAAAAAAAGGCATTGTACCATTATCGCCAAGTACTTATCAGGGAACTATTTTGGGAATGCCACAACTAGACTCGAGACTTTTATGTAGAAGGCCTTATTGTCCTAGGACCCAAAAGTGAAGTCATACTACGGCCACCCAAGAACGGAACATTTGGCTCGGGTCTAGTTCGAACTAGACTCGTAGAAATTGGAATATGTGTTCTTTGTGCTCTGTTATGAACTCATCCTGTTAAAAACTAAAAAAATATAAATAAATGATGATGAAAATGACAACAATGATATACAACTAGAGCACTAGACATGAATGGAAGCACCAGCTGCGCTACATGTCAGCCAAGCAGCGGTTAAAGAAAAACCTTAGCACTCTCTAAACATGGCAATATTCTCATACAGTAACAGTAACACTAACTACACAGGAGGAGGGCACAGCCGTCATGGTGAATGTTGAAAGGCATCTAACTAAATTAGCTAAAGTGGAAAAGTAGAATGGGAACTAGGAACCCAAGGAACCCATTTTTTGTGGCTTTGGGTAGAGAAGAATAACTAAAAATTCTTGACTTGAGAATATGACCTATTGGCTTTACTTTGAGTTAAGATTCCCAGATTCCTATTCCATGGAAATGCGGGAATCTTTAGAGCTTTTCCTTGGCCCCCAACTTTTCTCCACAAGGAATAGCATTCCGTGGTCATTTCTCACTTTCTAATGGAGCCAATGCCATCATGTGTGGTCAACAAGTCACAACCAATAAGCGTCTTCACAAAGTTTTTTCTTATGATTGACTAGTCCATAACCTGATTCTCATATATGATATGCTTCTCTTTTTGCAGTTTCTTTCTGTCCTCAAAAGTAAATTGATATTAATATAAAATCCATAAAAGGAAATGTAAGTACAAGCGCAAAAATTCTTCTCTGCTCCAAAGAGGAGAATAACATCACACACAGAGAGAGGAAGGTAATAACAAGAGTAAAAGCATACTATTCTCTTGTACTGCTCAAACAAAAGCACATTAAAAGAGAGAGAGAGAGAGAGAGAGAGAGATTTGAAGGGTGTAAGGGCATTTTGGCAACATGAGGGAAAGGTAAGTACTTTACATGTATCATTATTATAAACATCACTGGGTCCTCAACAGACATGAAATGAAAGTTGTAGCAACATGTTTATTCTATTTTCAAAGATCCATTGATCACTAACCTCTCCAAACAGGCACATATCTCCACTGTCCAGTCTTTTTTTTTTTTTTTTTCCTTTTTCTCTTTCTTATTTTGGGGGGCATCCCTGGTCAACAATTATATATGATAAATCAGGAGATGCAAAGCTTCAACCCTGCTAAGTCTTAATAAAGGAACAGCCCACCTCCTACAGCTGCATGACACATATAAATCATGATTTCACTTTCTCGCACAGCACAAAAACAGGGTTTCATGTAAATTTTGACATCTTTCAATTACCAACACGCCCTTCAACAATATTCTTATGACTACTATATTTTTATTTTTAGTCACAACTATTATAGTCGCAAACAACACCATTGAAACTCATCCAACTCTTAAAAAGAAAAAAATTCATCCAATTTGCCAACTCTCAGCAGAACACAATTAAATCTTAAATCTCTCATATTTCCTACACTACCAAATGTTATGACGTGTCTTATGCAATAAATAATCAGGTGATTTGTTGTGTGATCAAAATCCATGAAAATTTGCCTAGTGGTGAGACACTGAATTTATATACTGGGAGCAACTTAAAGCTTTAACTGGCATGGTACCAAATCCTGCCTCCTGTGCAATTTATTCCTATCCACATGCCAGCAAACTATTTAGGAATTTTCCTTTAGCACTGTACCTAATGGCTTTCATAGATTCTCTCAAACTGCATTAAATATCCTCACAAATCAGAATCGACGATTTTTCTATGAAAGGCCAGTCGGAACTAATCTGAAGATATTATTCAAGGAATAGGAATTTTATCCTTTTTTATTAATGATCTCTTACAATTTCTATGTAGTTTAGCAAATGCTCATTTTATACATATCTAGAGTGCTAGTTCAGTAGGTATCTGCATATCAACTATGTCCTCATTCATGAATAGGTTTTATTTCTATATCGTAATTTGATGGTGATTTGGCAGATTTGGTCTCCATAACTTATATACGAATTTATTCTGCATTAGCTGTTGATCATAGAGATATTATTCTTTGTATTTTAAATAGGTCTAGTATAATTCCTGATTATCACCACATGACCAGATCCTTCGATGCAATAAAGCAGCATTAGCATAATGCACTTGTGGTTGAACATGCACAGCTTCTGAAATGCAAATCCGGAAGAACAACACATTTTCTTATATATGTATATCTAATTTTTTTTTCAATATTGCAGTTGACATAGTGTTTGCTACGTAGGAAAAGTTTTTCAGCTAGATGCAGTGATATGAACAGTATTTAGCACGAATGCATGTCATGCATATATGACTCTATTGTATCCGTATATACAGACAGCATAGTATAAAAAATTGTGAGGAAGTTTGAACTTTTAAATGTATAGGCAAATGTACATCTATTTGTGTACGTGTGTATATCTTCCATGCATTGTGTGCACAAATTCATGCAAAAATCTAGAACTTAATATGCATGAGTTTATCTATTTGTACATTCAGTCATATATATATATATATATATATATATACACACACACATAATTAAGAATCTTATATTAACAACTGCAGTAACATAAAATAGTAATCAAATACAAAAGGAAAAGTTTATAGATTCATACAAGAGAATCTCCAAAGCCAAGGCAGGAGTCAAGGGCAAGGCAAGTGGTCCTCTTCAGGCAATGACTTGTCATGGTTATCATCAAATGCAAGTATGGAAGCAAGTACAACTCTTCTTTATTTCTTTTTATTGGGTCCCAGTTGCTTAGGATTCGTCGGTGCAGGACCAGCTGTCTTATGCCAATTGAAGAATGAAAAAGTTTAGGGGCCCTCTTTCATCTATTTTACAATGTGTGGCTGAATAAGTACCAAACTTACTGAAGCAGACAAAACAGAATGTATTCCTTATTCCATTCCTTCCCTCCAAACAATCCCCAAGGACCATCTATCTCCACTATTTTTTTTTTTTTTTTAAAAAATCTAATTCCATAGCTTGTAGGTGCTCCAGTCAACAGAATCTTCTTCTACATTCTTCAACTAACCAGATAAGTTTCTTTTGTGTCTCCGTCTATATCCTTCAACACTGATAACATTCAACTAAAACCCATTTACAATAGTTTTAACATGTACATCGACAACTGAAAGAAAGGACTCTACACCAAGGCAAGAAACAATGATATGGTAGTTCTAAGAATCTTCCATGAGAGGGTGAAAGGTGGGTTGTGAAGGTCTCAAGACAACATCAATTGTGGATTCTCCTAATCCAAGTGACAAAATTCCTCTCTTAATTCCTGGAATAAGATTCCTGCCTTTGCCAGATGGGCAAATACGAATACACAACAAAAAAAACTTGCATCAGTTCTGGTACCCAATGCAAGGTGTGAGGTGTTATAGAAAGTTATACTGGAATGGAAAGTGGAGCTAGAGGGGCCCATGGTTAACAAAGTAGGAAGGACAATATCTCTTTTCAAGTCACTGTGAATATTGAACTGGGGCAGGTACTCCATTGGCTTGTCCAGGATTCTATGCCTCACAACTTCCCTCCCTGGCCCCCATACCCAGTTTGCTTTATAAAAAGCCAATGCCTAAGAACAACTTTGGTTTGTGAGAAGTGGGTGAAGGAGAAGGCAGATAAGGAAGAGCTGTTGTAAGTAGTTATATTTAACTGAGTATCAAGACGTTGGCTTGTACCTGAAGAATATAGTATCATCAAGTTCCAAATTTCAGGGGCCAGCAACTTCAATCAGGAGAAGAAAAAAGAAAGCGCGCATCAGGTAAAACAGAACTGATCTTGAGCACAATAGTTTGGTTGTTAGCGCCTCTACATCAAGATAAACTTATGTCAGTTTTTGTGTTAAGGGCAGAAGATGTACCATCATCACCAACATCAAGGAAAGAACATCCACTCTTCTTCAAGAATGTCCATTCCTCCCGAGAGGCATTTATTCCTGCAAGGTGGGAATGTTCCTGGAGATTCAGGACTTGTCCTCTCAACTGATGCTAAACCTAGACTCAAATGGACCCCAGATCTTCACGAGCGTTTCATAGAAGCAGTTAATCAGCTGGGAGGAGCAGACAGTGAGTGTTGTACGATAAAATAAGGATCGTCACATACAGGAATTAGAGGTTATCCAACTTCAGCTAATTCATTTATTATTCTTCCAATGCAGAGGCTACTCCAAAAACAGTAATGAAACTTATGGGGATTCCAGGACTCACCTTATACCACCTAAAGAGTCATCTTCAGGTAAATATCAATACTAAGCAATATCACTTGTGAAAGTTGCAATGACTACTGGCCCTTAGGTCTCCAATTCATTGGATTATCAGTTACAGTAACACAGAAATTTCCCTGCTTCACCTTTTATTTGTAAAAGGAAATGCGTGACTATATGCCTAAACCTACTACAGAAATTTTGAAATTTTGTGCCTTCATCTGTTATTCCCTTCATGTGTTATTCTGTAACTAGTAAACTGAAGTGGTCTGGGTCAGAGAAGAGTCATATGTGCAAAAACAAGCTATACAGATTACAGACCCTTTATCAAATTCGGGGGGTTTCAATGACTAAGGGATGGAGTTCTTTTATAACTAAAACCACATGTACTAATTGCTAACTCTGCCTTGTTGCAAGCAGAAGTACAGGCTCAGTAAAAATTTGCATGGACAAGCTATTATTGGGGCCAACAAAACTGGTAAGAGAACATTCTTATAAGATTCTGTCTAAACACTTCAAAGTATTTACAAGCAATTTAAGAATTATAATGTACATTTTTTTCTTACCAAGCCTTGGATGTGAACAAAATTTGACTCATGCATATAGGTATAGCCGGACAGGGGTGTGACAGAGTATCTGAACCAAATGGAACAACTTTGAACAATTTAAGCATTGGACCTCAGACAAACAAGTATGAACACAAATAGTCTCTGACGTTCTTTACATTGAGTTATTTATAAATCTTTTGTTTTAAATCAGCTTTAGTATTCAAATTTCGCACTAACAATGAAAACTCTGAATTTCAGAAACTTACATATAAGTGAAGCACTACAGATGCAAATTGAAGTGCAGAGAAGGCTGCATGAGCAGCTTGAGGTATAAGATACTTGAAATTTATGTATATATGGATCTAATTGAAATGTCCTTTCTGCAAAAATTAATAAATAAATAAATAACAGCTATTTTACACGTCCAAAATTATGTTGACTACACAACAATGAATAAGAAACAAAATGAAGAGCTGTATTCTCACTTCTTCCCAGAAACATTACTACAGAAAAAAGAAGAAAGAAAATATACAAGAAACAAAATGAAGAGCTGTATTTCTCACTTCTTCCCAGAAACATTACTACAGAAAAAAGAAGAAAGAAAATATACTATAATGCAAAAAAACTGAGTTATGCATGCATCAAGTTCTACATATCACTATCAATATTTGCATTTAGTGAAGTTAAAGTAAATGTGTTCTTAAACAAACCTCAAGGAAAAGAACCAGGGATTAAATTTGAAAATATTAAAATCTACAGATTTTAAATTATGCAGTTAAGAGACGTCAAAAACTCATGAATGACTTTTGGAAGTTCACATATACAAGTGTTAATCACATTCCCTATAACAACCTGACCAATATAAAATTTTCAGAAACAAAAGTTGTACATAATTGATGTTCTGCAAATATGTGCAATCACAGTAACGTAACGGTTTAATATCATTAATTCACTTGTAAAGGCACACTGTTCTTTTGTTCCCACCATCTTGTAAAGGATTATTTAGCAGAATTCTGACTATCTGTTCTCAATTAAACCAGGTACAGCGACACTTACAGCTCCGGATAGAGGCTCAGGGAAAATACCTGCAGGCAGTGCTGGAAAAAGCCCAGGAGACACTTGGAAGACAAAACTTAGGTGCTGTGGGACTTGAAGCTGCCAAAATTCAACTCTCTGAACTGGTGTCCAAAGTATCCAATCAATGCCTGAATTCTGCATTTTCAGAACTGAAAGAACTACAGGGGTTGTGCCCCCAGCAAATACAAGCAACCCAGCCCAACGATTGTTCAATAGATAGCTGCCTGACTTCCTGTGAAGGATCTCAAAAGGATCAAGAAAAACACAACAGGGGGATGGTGATGAGACCTTATTCCGGAACTCAATTCTTGGAGCAGAAAGAGCTTTCTGAAGACCACATGCTTCAGAAGACAGAACTCAAGTGGTCTGAAGACCTAAAAGAGAGCATGTTTCATTCTTCAATAGGTAAAGATGCAGAAAGAAGAATGCCTGTGGAGAGAAGCTCCAGCGATTTATCCATGAGAATAGGACTTCAAGGAGAAAATGGGAATGGCAGCAACAACTGTTCTGTAGGAAGATTTAAAGGAAGGGACTTGGATGACAGTTTCCTAGACCGTAACAGCAATAGGGTGGAATCAAGTAAACTAGAAAATGAGAAAATTTCACGAGGATACAGACTGCCTTACTTTCCAGCGAAACTAGATCTTAATGCCCATGATGAAAATGATGCTGCTACAAGTTGCAAACAATTCGACTTGAATGGTCTCAGCTGGAGTTGAGAGGTTTTAAAACAAATGAGAGGAAAAAGAGACAAGATTAGGCCATTGGATTTACATAGGAAGGGAATGATCAGTAAGATATCTGCTGCTCTCTTGTTCAGGCCAAGTTGCCAGGAACAATCAATTGAAGAAATTGGAATAAAATGCAATGACAAATATAGATCACATTTGAAAGTATATGACTTCGATAGCTCCAGCAAAATTTACTTCTGTTATCTCATACATCAATCAGAGTTCAAAGATTACAAGCAAAATGCCTTGATCTATCATGTTCAAAAGACCTTTTTTTTTTTTTTTTTTTTCAAATTTATTTGGCCTCAAGATGGTTCATACAAACTTCACAACTCCATGAAGTAACACCTATAATCATATTAACAATTTGAGAATGACTAAGAATTGGGTTGAACTTACTAACAACTTCTAGCTCCGGATCCATCATTTTTGTAAAAAAAACAGATGCTCTAACTCAAAAGCCTTCATCCAAATCGGTGCTGATATATTCCTTATTGCCCAAAAATGTTGCCAAAACTTTCGATCACAAGCCAAAGGCTTGGACCTCAAGAGGTAGTTAAATCGGTTGGGACTACATGAAGTGGAGGTCACTGGTTCGAATCCCCTTCCCCCCTTTTTCCTCCCCTTGGTTGGTCATGTCATCAAAAAAAAAAAAAACCAAAGGCTTGGCTCAACAACCCTGCAGCAATGTCCTCGTAACCAAATCTCAGTCAAACAGAAAATAGGAATAGACACAATATACAAATACTGCATGTATTTCAGAATGTAATTATTGAACTCTTATAATTCATACACAATTAGAAACGCAAACATGGTCATGCTGATAAACAGGAATTCTGTGTTCTCATCATAGAACTTCAAAAAGTCCAAAACTGACCATCTTCTGAGTTCACTAGAGTTGCTCTGCAGCTCTAGAAGGACATGCCCCAGTACTGGCTCCACCGAGCAGGGTCCTTGGAGAGGCTGAGCAGCAATAATTGGGGTTTTCCTATGCATATCTCCTGATTTACTTTAACCGAATTAACAAAGAACAGAAACGGACAGAAGTTTGTATAAGTTGCATTTAAACAAGAAAAGAACACCACCCTTGTTAAGATTGGCAAGTAAGGCCGCCAAAAACATTTCTGAAAAATAGCACATAGCGTAATATAGAAATCAGAGTTGCGTCAATCAGTCTGGCCCACTCTAATCCTGCACAGATCCCGTGTGTACAATGGCTTGAACTCTATGCTTTGCTCGCTCAGAAAAAGGACACAGTTACCACTTTCACGGCTGCAAGTTCTTCCCCTCTCTGGACACTTAGCCATTAAAAACACACCATTGCGGACATGAGGATAAACAGTCTAGAGTTCGAAATTTAGTTACGATATATATATATATATATATATAACAAGGAAAGAAAGAGAAACTAGAAGGGGATCTTTGCCATTATGCAGCCAAAGATTCGAAGGAGCTTCCATAAAGAGGGATGAACGCTGCCTACTTAGCCAAATCATGGGCGTAAGAATTTTATGTTTATTAAATAGAGTATGGATCCAATTCAAACCTGAGAGACTTTCGAATTATTGTAATAGCTGTAGGAAGATTGGACACACAGTTTCTATATGTTCTGAGGAACAAGACAGCCAATTTAGTCTAGGAAATACGGCCAGAATTAAGAGCAGATTCCAATCAGCCAAATAAAATGTAATTGCTCCAGCAATGGCTCCTTGTTTGCAAATGTATTAATCAAGGAAGCAAAGCTCAAACAGTACTCGCCTTTCCGGTTGATTCCAGAAGGTGACTCTGAACAAAAGATGATGTGCACATGCTCGACCGGGTCAAGATGTCGCCAACCGGTCCAGCAGAACCGCCTGCAGCCAATTCCCTACCTAGAGCTCAAACCCAGGCAATCTCCTTAAATTTTTTGCTCGAATTTGATAAAATTTGCACAAAAATTTGAGGAGATCTTAATTCACTTTCTGCACCCAGCTTTCAGCCTTTCAGAACTCTCGCTCCACTCAGTCCCTCTCTTTCTTCAAAAATCTTCCTTCAGTCGAGTTGGAAAAAAGAACAGAGGTAAAAAATTTCCTACCATATCAAATTAATACGTGTCACCGATAAAAGTCCGTATTATTTTATTAGTATGTATTTTTTATATGTTTTTTTAATAATATAAATAAAAAAACATATAATTTTTACGTATTTAAAAAATAATATCACTCTCAAACGTGAGTTTTATGAAATTTTTTACAAATTAAATTATTTTTATACTTTTTAAATTGATATTTGCGTGGGATTAATATTCATTTTATTGGGTCAAATTTAGGGCATTACAGCGTCGCATTCACTTCAACAAACCTTTCATAAAATTTAATTGAAAATCAACAAAATAATCTATATTATCATAAACTTCGATAATGGTAGCATCTGTTTTTAAAATTAACAACACTATTCAGTCTATTCATCGATCTCTAACTATTTCCATTATTTTTTAAATAAACCATTAAAAATGTTTGGTCCATTATCATTTGCTTATGTATAAATATTAAATAGAGTAAGAAGATAGTGGAGCATCTTATAAGATAAGAGGCCCAGCCCAAAACTGATCGCATCAATTCAACGTCCTCTCCATCACCGTCTTCCACAGCAAAGCACGAAAGCCCTAAAAATTAGAACTAGAAAACGAAACCAAACCTACCTGCAAAAATCTAATTAGAAAATTCTTTGGATGACAAATTCGCTTGGATTGCACAATGGGAGCCAGCCGTAAGCTTCAGGGAGAGATCGATCGGGTTCTCAAGAAGGTCCAAGAAGGCGTTGATGTCTTCGACAGTATCTGGAACAAGGTTCTCTTATTCGACAGTACTCTTCTTATTTTCTTTACGCCTCATTTGGTTTCCAAGAAGAAATCAGAATTTGAATTTGCATTATCTTAAGCCCCAATTTGAGAGCCTAGTTGAATTATTGAATACTCTTAGTTCTTTGTTCCTCTTCTAGGTTTACGATACGGACAATGCGAATCAGAAGGAGAAGTTCGAGGCGGACTTGAAGAAGGAGATCAAGAAACTCCAGCGGTACAGGGACCAAATCAAGACATGGATCCAGTCCAGCGAGATCAAGGACAAGAAGGTCAGTCTCTTTTGCTTGCTGTTATATTTGAAAACACGTACTTGGACATTTGCATTTCTTTCAGACTGAGGAGGGGCAGTACGTTGTGTATATGTACATTGTTAATTTTTAGCTCTAAATTTACTGTGGTGTCCCAATAACGGTTCATATGCATAGCCCAGAGGTGTTTGGGTTAGCTAATATTAGCTTGCGTTCACTTTGTTGTAAATTCTCTTTGTTAGTGGTGATTTAGCGTATTCGATAGTAAGCATGGGCATGTTTTCTTGTGATTTTGGGTATTTTGCCAATGAATTCGAAGGGGAGTTCAGATTTCCATTGTCAGAAGCTACTCGAGCTATATATGAGTTCTAGTCCTTCTTCCTGAGCGCAAAGATGAATTCCCCCTTGCCTAGGTGAACCAAGGCTAGTTGGTTTTCGTGGCACACTTGGTGACTATTTTGGGGGAGGGGGCAGGGAGAACTCAAGCTTGTGTTTTTAGTGCCATATACTATGGAGTTGCCATTGAGGCTGACGTTTATTATTGGGCCAGATGTTTATGAGATAGAATTTATGGGATGTGAATAAGCGCAAATCCTTCTTTTTTCTGCTGTAGCTGCGCTTCTGGAAACCCTCTATTTGATGCTTAGGAGTGAATTATAATGTTGCTGATGTAATATTTTAAGACGTCTATTCGTGAGCTTCTACTCACCTACCTGGAAAAATTGTCTTTGAGATCCTTTATTGTGTTAACCAAGTTGTTACAATATAGCGTGATGAAAATAAGAGCATCGATTTTGAAGTGGGTACCTAGTGCAGAAAGGGTTTATCATTTTCTTTCATTCTCCCGCTTCTTCCATCTCTTCCGGCGCCCCTTTTCCTTTCCTTTTCGTTTTCCTTTTCTTGTGACCCACCGGTGATGACAGTGCCTTGGAGAGGGGTCCTTCACTTTCGGCGACGACGAGGGCTAGCTTATTCGTTGGTGCTGCGGGGCTGTTGGGACTCGCTGGGAGAGGTTGTCGTTCCCCTCGCAGACCAGTTGCTATGAGCCCGAGTAGTGGGTCAGTTTGGGTGTTGATTCATATTTTCCTGTTTGGTTTCTGAGAAAGATGGTTTGTTCATGATGAAGTGGATTGGGAATGAGATTAAGAGGGAGAGGCAGTTAAAGTGGTCGGTCTGAAAACCAATAAAAAATAATATCTAGTTAAAATAGAAATTTTTTTAGAGAGTTTGACGTAGAAAACTTTTCAAAAGTGATAGAAAAAAAAAAAATAGATTTTTGAGCTAAAATTTTAAAAAAATTTAGAGAGCTTGATACAGATGCTCTAATATGAGATAATTTAAGGCTGTGTATGAGCATGGCAATAAATGTTTGTAATTTGGAGGGATTTTGAGTGGACATAATGTAGTTTGTTTGCTTTCTATTGTTCAACTTTGATCAGCATCTTATCTTGTTTTTGCTACCATTAAAATGTTATGAAAGTGTATCTATGTTTTGTCTTTCTGCAACATGTCGCACTACCTTTGTTAGTTGGACCTATTAAGACATCTAACGCTTCAGTTGTTTTAGTCTATATGGGTAAATTATGGTATATTGATGTGGAACATATAGCTATAAATTTGTGTTTCTTGATTTTGAAGATGACAATTAATTTTTTTTTTCTTTTGATACATGTTGACGTAGGTTAGTGCCTCTTATGAGCAGGCTTTGGTGGATGCTCGCAAACTTATTGAGCGTGAAATGGAAAGATTTAAGATCTGCGAAAAGGAGACGAAGACAAAAGCATTCTCTAAAGAAGGACTAGGTCAACAACCTAAAACTGTAAGCATGACCTTTTGTGACGCCTTGCTTTATAATCTTATCTTGTATTTAAGTGGAGAAATGCTGATTGTAAAATGTTAAGTGGCCATCTGAATTCAAAACTTTTTGTTTGCTTTGGTGGTGACACATTTGGAGGCTGCAATTACATGTGTCTTGTGGCAATGCTAATATTTGACAAATTGTTCACCTCTGACTTGTATCATTTCATTTACCGATGCAATTTTATGAAAGATATGGGAGTTACCCCTTGTTCACTAGAGGGAAATGGACTGAGTGCATTTGATTCTTATCACTCTCTCTCTCTCATAGTTTATCTGTTACTTGCTTTCATCTGGAATAATTTTGGATAGTGGATGTAGTTGATGAGGTGGCACCATTTCAACAAATTAACTTTATCATCCCTGAAGCTGTCTTGCTTTTAGTGCTGTGTTCATTGTGTCCAACCATGAGCAAAGTGCTCTTATACGACAATGGACTTATCTTTGGGGTTTGGGCATAGCAGAGAGCATATTACTTGGGTCTCTTTTATTACACTTAGTAGTTGCTTTTTCTTTTTCTTGTTGATGTTAATGGTGGCGAAGCTTCCATAGAATTCCAAATATTATTGCCTTGTTTGGTTTGCGGAATAAGTATTCGATTGGGAAATGAAATAGTTATTACTGAGAATAAAAGAGAGCGGGATGGGGAATCAGTGGACCATATTCTTCTGCATTGCGATCTGGCCTCAGCTCTATGGAACAACATTTTTTCACGCTTTGGTATCGCGTGGGTCATGCCTAGTAGTGTGCTTGACTTAGTGGCTTGTTGGTGGAAGTCGGGGAGATCTGGGAGTGCTACTTCTTGGAAGATGGTGCCTATTTGCCTTTTTTGGTGTATTTGGAGAGAAAGAAATCTTAGGTGTTTTGAGAATTTAGAAAGTTCCCTAGAGGAGGTGTTAGAGTTGTTTCTCCATACTTTGTATGTTTGGTCGATGGCTTATTTGTACCCTCTATCTATCAGCTTTGCTGAATTCCTCACTTCTTTTTCGCTTTCTAGTTAGGTGTTTCCTGTTGTATACTTCTAGTGTACGTAGGGGCGCCTTACGCTTTCAATAAAACTATCATTACTTATCAAAAAAAAAAAAAGAGAGTGGAATGGAATGGCTATTCTTACTCTTTAGTTTGGTTACAATTCATATACTTTAATTGGAATTGAATCAAAATTACTAAAAAGAAACCCTACATTATTTTTTTTTTTTTAAAAAAAAGTTAAATTATTAAAAAAAAAAAATGAAAACTAGTGGGTGGCCGACCACCCCAACGAGCCACCCCTGATGAGAATAGAAAATAATGAGTGGTTTTTTTTGGAAAATGTAGTCTATTCATTTAGGAATAGCTATTCTTTTAATTTTTTAGAGGAATAGGTATTCATCTTCGTAAGGGAATAGTTATATTCCGAGGAATAGACTCCTATCAAACAAAGTAATGACTATTATAGAGGTCTATTCCACAAACCAAATGAGGCCTATCTGTATTTCCTTGGTTCTTTATTTCTTTCTTTTTTTGAAAATATTCTATTATTTATTATATGAAAATAAACCTTGTACTTTAAGCCTTAAAGTGAAAGAAATAGTTTTACCATTAATAGCACATTTGTTTATTTCTCTAATCCACAAGAAAATTTATTGCAGATCACTCATGTTGTTCTTTTTGTGATAGGATCCAAAGGAGAAGGCTAAATCAGAGACAAGGGATTGGTTGAACAATGTGGTATGAAACTAAGCCATTTGTTTAATTTTCATGTTTGCTCTCTTCCTAAAAATGATTTCAACTAGGTGCAATGGTATATTTAAGATTCATCTTTTCCAGTTTGTATCCATCATGCATTTAAATGAATTGCTTTTATGTGTTTGTGAATACTGCATGCACATTAGATGGCTTGTTTCATTGCTTGGTTATTACTCTCTCTGGTCCATTTTTGTTGGTCCTTCATAAGTATAACCTTTTAATGGGAGATGCATTAATGCTTACACATGCAAGATAAAGTGACTGATTTTCCAAATTACCTTTCGTTTTCATTTCTATGTAGAGTTTTATTGTTTTTATACCTAAAAAAGTAAGGGTAATATGAAATCCATAAAATAGTTTACACTATTTTAAGTAAGTAGACACGTTGTGGGACATTCCAGAAAGGAATAAGGTACTGACTGAATGGGGTGGAGGGAGTGTATATTGTGCATATTATAGGAGGTATGCAACCAAATGGTTTCCTCCATATCTTGTGGGGTTTGCAAAAGCAAAGAACTCATCGAATAGGTTGATGCCTGGACCATGCACCTGGCGGATCTGTTAACTTCATAATAACTTTACAAATTTGTGCTCCTTTCTCTTTATACATATTATTGGCATTTGGACATCATTTTTACATTGTACATGGTCGAACTACTTACTCTCGTTGTTAAAAATATCTGAAATTTCATCATTCGGTAAATATTTTGTTATATATTCTGTACTTGAGTAGGTTTCAGAGTTGGAGTCTCAGATTGATAGCTTTGAAGCTGAGGTTGAGGGGCTAACTGTTAAGAAGGGAAAGACTAGGCCGCCAAGACTGGTAGGACTATCACACCCTTTATAAATCCCTTTTTTTTTGTTTTGTTGTTTCTATCTTTTAAGCTTCAACAGTCATTGACTCTTTTTCTTTGTTTGGAAGACACATTTAGAGGCATCTATCACCCGCCACAAGGCTCATATAATGAAGTTGGAACTGATCTTGAGGCTCCTGGATAATGATGAACTAAGTCCTGAGCAGGTTAATGATGTTAGAGAGTTCTTGGAAGATTATGTGGACCGAAATCAGGTCTGTACTGCTTCATAATCAAGTTTGTTTCTTTTTCATTGTTGTTATAAGCAATGGAATTTACTGAAAGATACACTGTTAACAGTATCCGCCTCTAATGTTTTTTACATTATTTTTTTCTATCTCATATCCTATTCAATGAGGGAATATTATTCATAAGCTTTCTGTTTAGATCACCTATATCAGATTTATTAACTTTATCTGTTATTTTTGTTTTTCTAGGAAGATTTTGATGATTTTAGTGATGTTGATGAGCTTTATAACACTTTACCACTAGACAAGGTGGAGTCTCTTGAAGATCTTGTTGTAATTGGTCCTCCCAGTCTTGTTAAGGTAAATTCTTTCCACCATGCAGTGTTTTTTTTTTTATTGATTCTTGTTATATGTAGTTAAAGTTTGAGAAATAATTGTCAAGCTGTTGTTATCTCTCGTTTTTGTTTTTTGTTTTTAAGAAAACAATTAATTTATGGCTCCTTTCCAATTGATATGGATTTGTAGGTTATGTTATAGAAGCAATCATCTTTTATGGTGGCATCTTGACTAAGCCAGTGAGCTCTAGTTTAAATGTCCTTCTCTTGGAGTAATGAGGTTGGGGGGGTGAGCTTGTGGGTTCAAAACTAGCTCTATTCTTTTGTAACTTACCAGTTTTTTTAAAAAACATCTTTACTAATTAATAGAGCTTTCTAGTGTCATAGCTGCATGGGCTTTAGTAAATCCCAGGTCAAGTGGAGTTTTTCTGTTTGCCAAAACAGAGGTTGTATCTTGGTGATGTTTGGGAAAATTGATTTGGAAGTGCTTTATTCAATTAAGCCTATTATGTTCTCTATGGTTCTTTTAACTTGTCATTTTTCGTCAGAACTTTTACTGAGTATCCAACCTTTTTTTTTTTTTTTTAATAGTTCTTTTTTACAAAATATCTCTCACTATGGTAGGGTTTCTAAAGTATAGGACATGAAGTGATGCATTTCGACCCAAGACTTTGAAGGCATATGGTTGAGGATCTCATTTATGTTAATATACTCTTGGTTTCTTGAATTTCTTCTGACCCCTGGGAACCCAATATAATTATCTTCGTTGGCAGGGGGCACCTGTTCTTAGCTTGAAGACATCTTTGGTGGCATCAGCCTCTCAAATTCCTGTAAGTGTTTCTATATATTTTTGACAAAGAAATTGAAATGATATAATGGACAGTGTTGAGCACTTGAGCTCCGAAAACTGTTAATTATATATTGAAGTTCTGACTTTGGACCGTCTCTGTTTTGATTTTAACAGCATTCTTCATTAGGTTTGATGTGCAGAACCTTTTTTTGAGATGTTTTCTTTATCGACATGGTGCTTCCTTTCACTTATCACAAATAAAAGAACATGGTGCTTTATCAGTATGGTGTATATTTGTTTGCACAGAATGGATCAATAATTGGTAGAAGATGGTCAAATGTTATAATTAATTAACATGTGTGCTTATATATTAGTTGTAGAGTCCTTCAAGTTCTAATTAGGCCATCACAGTAGAGCTTCTAATATATTTCTTGGAGTCCCACTATTTTGCTTTTTGGTGAACTATGTAGAAATTTTGTATCACAGAGATCTTTTCTTTCTGTTCATTTACATTAAGTTTCAATATATGACAAAATGTGGGTTATATGATTTCAGGCTTAGATGCAGTCAGTTCAAGAGCCCCTTTTGTTGATAATCTATTGTATAGGCTATTGTTAGTGGAGTTCTGTACAGTTTGATGTCAAATAGTCCAATATGGAGAACTTTCTTTCTTTCCTTTTTTTTTTTTGGTGGATTTGGATTCCATTGTTATGGGAGCCATGTAACTGTTTAGTACATATTTATCTGTTGAATTAGGTTTCGGTTCATATTGTCTAAGTTCTTCCCCCTTTTCCAGAGCAATGTTAGGAACTTCTTTGAGAGGATAAATGCCTATCTTGTGTCAATGTGAATAATCTTCTCTGATTCATACAGTTTTTTTTTTTTTGAACATGAATTTCATTATGTCAAATTTTACTGCTGTTTGATTCTCCTACCGTCTGTTTTGTAACATTCTATTGTCGTCAGTCAATAAGTAAGGGTGATGGGTTCCTTTCCAGGCCACCACTGCTTCTAATCTTCAGCAGGGTACTGTCCAGGAGCAAGTTGAAGATACAGCTTCCCAGGACATCAATTCTGATACTGTTCCAAGATCGCCACCTCCCCAAAATAGTGTAATTGGTTCTTCTGCAGCATCAACACCAGTTGCGAGTCATGCGACCGCTAATGTTTCTGCCCATAATTTGTCTAGTGTCTCCACTTCTTCAGTGAGCCTTCCAGTTTCAGGTTCTATTCGAGTTGTCATGGAGAACACTGGTCCTACAAATTCTTCTTCGGCTTTGAGTCTGTCCCCTTCTGCAAGGGAAGAAGATAGTCTTCCTGGCCGCAGATCATCTCCATCTCTTTCTGATGCTGGACTTGTGAGGGGAATTGGTAGAGGTGGCCTCTCCAGCCAACCATCAGCTAGTATCCCTCTTAGTGCTAGCAGTGTAGTTCCTGGCAATGGAGCTGTTGGTGCAGTTCCTTCAGCCTCAGACATGACGAAGAGAAACATTTTAGTAGCCGATGAGAGACTTGGGAGTGGTGGCATGGTGCAGCCTCTGGTTTCCCCTCTAAGTAATAGAATGATTTTGCCTCAGGCTGCCAAGGCAAATGATGGAACTGGTGCGATTGATTCTAGTAATGTTGGTGAGCCTCCAGCTATAGCTGGCAGAGTTTTTTCCCCTCCTATGGTCCCTGGTATGCAATGGAGGCCCGGAAGTGCCTTTCAGAACCAGAATGAAGCGGTATGTTACTTTGCACCATACCTTCTAAAATGCTTTATCTTTGGTGGTTATCTGCATCTGTTAGGCTTTAGAGTAGTGTATGCATAATTGGTCTTTGTGTAAGTTCTATATCAATTTCTCCACTATTTAACTGTGATTGCTTCCGGTTATTTATTACTTCTTTTTCAGATTTATCTCCAGAGGGTATTCAAGTTTACTTCTTGTTTTTGATTGATGGGAAATGAGAACATAGAGATATGACCAAAATATGTAAAAATCTTGGAGTGCTTGACTAAAGCCATGAAAATAAAAGGAAATTATTGCTATAAAATATAATCTAAGGACCTGTTTGGTTACATTGCCATTTTTTAATCCCTTCTCTTAGGTGGTGACAGTGTTGGTGATGGAAGTGACATTGGCATGGCACTATTATGGTGGTGTTGGTGGGAGTGTGTTTAATGGAAGGCGAAATGCATTCTTTCATTTTGTTGCCTTTTTTCAAAAACGAATATAGAAAATAGGAAATGGCAATACAACCAGATGAGCCTAAGTTCCTTTTTTTTTTTTTTTTTGGCATTGTCTTTTGTTTTTGTTTATTATTATTAATATTGTTTTTGGTAATATTGGAGAAGATGACGAATGAAATACGAGATTAACCGATAATCCTAATTATTTCAACAAACTATGTAAATTTGTAACCACAATTTTTTTTTTAAAATTATGTTACTGAAAAAACAAATCTAACAAATCTATATTAGGCTACGAGAAGTGAAATAAACTTAGACTAAATATTGAAAAGATTTAACCTAACAATTAATGTTGTCAATTATATTAGGAAATTTGCCCCATTAAAAACTGGGAGCTCAAGGTAAGTTAAGCAAGTGCAAACCTTGATTGCAAGAAAATATTCCTATCTAACTGTTGATTTAGGTAAGAGAACATTCTTTCAACCACAACCAAAAGAAATATCAAATATGTTGAATCATTTAATTGTTTAAGCATTGGAAGCCTTATGGCCCAAGTTCTCAAATCTTGACCTTTTAAAGTCAATCTAGTTGGTATAGGTAAAAAAAAAAGGCTTTGTAATGGAGAAATCAGGAGAAAATGAGAGAAAAAATAAGATAGAATGAGAAGTTATAATAAATGGTGCTGCTGTGATGTGACTGCTACAAGGCTGAATTCTGCTTATTGTGCAACTGTCCTGACGTGGAATTGGGGCCTTCCACTTATACTCATTATTCGCTACCTCTGTTTGGTGGTGGTGGTGATATTGGTGATTGAGGTATAAGTGGAGGTTGTAACAGAAGAGGTGATTAGAGTGATGTTATGCTCACCTGTCATTTGACCAGGATGAGACTTTGTGCGGCTGATATCTGCCTGTAATTGTTTTGTCCATTCATTTTTTGTGGAAAGCTAATAGGGGTTTGTCCTTAATAAGGTCATCAAATATGTGTAATTAAGAATATAATTAATAGTTTTTATTTATTTATTTATTTTTATTCTTGATTGCTAGACTTATATATGCTAATTATTGCATGTTGTTTGGCAAATATGGTGATGACATATATGCCTGAAAGGATGTCAACGTATCTGCAACAACAGTTTGTTGAGCAATTTTTTTCTATCTCAAACAGGCACCTCCCTCTGTATGTTTGTGTGTGGCTTATAATGCAAAAAATTGTGTTGGATAAAGAAGGAATGTGAATTAATACTGAAAATTGATTTGATCTCCAACTATCACAAGGCCTGAAAACGAAGTACTTGACTATGATATTAATGTGGACACGAATTCATTCATTATTAGGGAACCACGATTATGGTGATTGTTTAATTATTACTGAGGTTTGAGGAAATCTTCAAACTAGCTAAATTGTGGTCTATTAGTCCAAGTGCTTCAAATTGCTTACTAGAGGGCTCTTTTTGCAAGTAGTATGTTTATTTGCAACATTACAGCCTGCTGTAAGATACGTAGGATATCTTTTATTTTTCTCCATCACTGTCTTGGTGAAGTTTTTATCATGATAGACCTACACTTTTTAGTACTTTGTGGTCATTTTCTCCGTTCTTTGTAGCTGAAGAAAGAGTTCTTCATGCCTGTTTTGATGTATTTTACAAAAAAAATCAGTTCACCGCTGGGTTATGGCCTTTACAAGGTTTGGCCAGTTGAATTTCCAGTGATGTAATTAGTTCTTGGAATGGTGGATGATTTGCCCATTTGATGCTTTAGTGAACCTTACTATATTGTGCAAAATTTGGGGGGGCAGGGGGATACCCTGTTCATGTGTGTAGTAGTGGGTAAACTTCATATATGTTTATGCTGTACTGCATTGCCTTCAGTGTCATCTTTTCAGTTGACTGCAGAGTAAGATTTTAATTCAATTCTATTGTCTACATCATTGCCTTGCACTCTTGTTGTTTAATTGGAACTAAGCTATCTTCCTTTTCAGGGGCAGTTTCGTGGAAGAACTGAAATTGCACCTGATCAGAGAGAGAAGTTTTTGCAACGGCTCCAACAAGTGCAGCAACAAGGTCACAGCACCCTTCTGAGCATGCCACCTCTTGCTGGAGGAAATCATAAGCAGTTTTCTACACAACAGCAAAACCCCCTATTGCAGCAGGTGCTCTTTTGTGTTTGAGCTTTTCAATAATTTGATTCTTTTTGCTTTCTTCTTTGAACCAAATTCAACTACTTGTGGGAAAAATTAGTATTGACAAAAGATTTGTCAATGTGCAGTTTCATGACTAATTATAAGATATGAACATGTGGAATCAACACATGTTTTTTACCTATCAAAAAACATGTGGAATCATTAATTCTTTCATGTCATAAAGAACTTAGATTCAATCATCATTTCATATTATATGCACCTCCAGAAATAATGACTCACCATTTTGTCTCTCTGACAATGAGTTTCCTAAGAAAAAAAATCGAAGTTTTAATTTCCACTCTCACATGACCTCATTAGTTCAAAGAGTAGGGAATATTTTTTCCTATTTTGAATACTCCATTGCAAGACAATCTTTGAAAAAGGAAAAAAGAAAAAGAAAAAAAGAGCTTGGAATTTGATAAGACTAAATTTACTAATCAAAAAAAAAATGTAAGATACTTTTTTTTTTCCCTTTTTTTTTCTTTTATAAGTAATAAAACCAATCTCATTAAAAGCGTAAGGCTCCTCTAAGTACGCAGGAAATATACAATAATACTCTCCATGGGATAAATAATTTCATTATATATTGCAACTCATTCTTTATCTGGATCAATTATATTTCCTATTTGTTTCTGCATTTGGTAGATGGGGATAATATAAATAATGTGTTAGCCTAAAAGAAGTGATGCTCAAGAAAAAGTTATTCTTTTGGCCCACTCTTCTTTAACGTGGAGCATTTTATAATATACTAGACATTTTAAAGACAAGGTGAGCTAAAAATTTGGGCTCTTTGCTGAAGAATCGCCTCAAGTTTTGGTATGAAGAGATATTTGTTTACTTATATGTGTATAGAAGTGTTAAACCTATCTTTGAGTATACTGCATGTCGATTATTTCATGGATAACCCAGCCTTAATCCAATTGTTTGGGATCTGCTGAATAAATCCTTTTCTAGGCTAATTTCAGTAACTACATAGTACAATAATTTTTAGAAAAATCCTCATATTAACTAGGTCCCTCCTCTCTGCCTAGCATTGGCATGCGTGAGCGCGTCAAGCTAGGTCCCTCCTTTGTTCCTCGTTCCAATCACTCGGGTCTGGGTTTCGTGCTTCTAGTGCTTTTGTGGGTCGCTCCTCTTAGTTCGGTAGGGTGCTTAGCTGGTGGGCTTTTGTTTTCTCCGGCGAGAATGGGTTTCCGTTCTGGGTTGGCTATTTGAGCTTGGGTGTGCCTCGAAATGGAAAGGAGATTCCTTGTGGAGTCAAAATCCTTTGTCCTTTCGGTCTTGGAGGGGGCATCGGTGTTGCGGGTGGAGGAGAAGAGACAGGGCTTCCATGGAGCGGTCGTCCTGAGCTCCCATTGTTCTGCATGGCTTGTTTCAACGATGGAAACTCTTTTGGGCTTTCCTGGAGAACAAGAGTTTATCAAGTCTTACAGGGAAGGATCAAAGTTGTTGATTGCCTGGAGAGGTGGCAACAAAGATGGCCGGTTCTTAGAGGCGGCGGTGTTTGGGTTGGGCGGTCGGAGAGGGTTCGTTCTGATCCCGGAGGGTCGCGGAGGTTGGGGCTGGCGCAAGTTTTCTGGTGAGTTGAGTAAGATTTCTGCCTTTCTTTCTGCTGCTGTGGGCTATGGGAGTTGGTCTTCGGTTGCAACGACCAATTTGGGTGGGAAGAAGGAAAGGGAAACGCTGGGTTTATCTTTCAATAGGTCGGGGCCTTCATATGCGACAGTGGTATGTTCGGCTCCGATGCCGGTAGCAAAGGAGACGCCCATCCCTATGAAGGTGATCCCTCCGAGTTGTGCTGTTGGATTTGGACAAACCTCTTTGTCCGATGGGTGAGCAGCTTCGTTCTCCTAGGTTCTCTGCACGAGGTGGGGCATTTCCATATAGGGGGTCTTTTTTGAATTTGAACTTGCACACGTGGAGAAATTTGCTTGTTAGCCTTTATGTGGCTTTGGGCCGGGTTTTTGGGAAAAAGTTGGGGCGGTCTTCTGGGTCTAGGAAGGGCCTTTTTCGCAAAGGCATTTGTTTGGGTCGGTTTCTTCAGAGACCTAAACCTAAAGTTTTGCAGCAGCTGAAAGTTCTTGTGGGTGCGATTCCGACGGCCGTTCGTGGGAGTCTTCTTCAGCCAGAGATATCGGCGGCGGCAGATTATGGGGTGGGTCAGGAGGTGTCAAGCTCTGGGGGTGGGTTGTTTTCGGCGGTCGTACCCGTCATGCCTCCCTCCCCTTTCGTTTTCCCCCCTTTGCCGGCTCTGGATTTGCTGCCTTCGCCGTCCATGGACGTCGCTCCGGCTCCGGTTAGGTATAAAGTGGATTCTGTTCACGCCCCTCTACCAAACTCTTCAGTCGGGGCTGGTTCTGGGTTGGCCGCTTTTCCTTCTCCATCAGGGGCGGCTGTGTTGGGAGAGAAGATCCGTTGTTCTCTTCCTGTGTTGCAGCCTTCTAAGCCCTTCCAGAGATACTACAGAAAGGCTAGAGAACTTAGGGTAGGCCATTCTGTGAAATGGAACAAGGTGTTGTTAGCTGATTCACTGGTAGCTTCGAAGACGCCTGTCTGTAAGGGTTCAGTTACAGTGCCTCCAGTGAAGTCTGCGGGTTCGACGAAGAAAAGCTTCCTTCGGAAGGGGTTCCTCAACCCTCCGCCTCGGGAGGTTAAGGATGTTGGAGTGGAAAGTCTTCCCTCCCCCCCAAGTTGTCCTCCACCCGTAGAGGGCAATGGCTCTTCCCAATCTCGGAATTGGCTTGTTGGGTTTGATCAAAATGGGGAGATTGTTGTTTGGGAGAAAGACAATGATTTTTGGGAGGGGTTGCCCTTGGATTGGGAGATGGATGGTTTTCAAGATGAGGAGTCTTTGGCTATCTTGGATGCCTTGGAAGAAGATATCCATCGGGACAAGATGATTGCTCGCCAGAAGACAAAAGGCAAGAGGGAGCTATTGAATTTGAAGAGCTCCATCAATTATGGCGATGCAAGCACTTCCTCCAAGCGTTGGAAAGGAAAAGCTCTTATGTTGTAGGGGGTTTTAGTTTGGGGGCTTTCGGGGCAAGTTTGGGTGCTTGGTAGGGGTTGTTATTGTATTTGGGGAGCTTCCTTTGTTTTTTGGGTGTCTGTTGGGGGCTTACCTTTTTTGTGAGTTCTTTTGGGTTTCTTGTGGTTTTGGGGTGCTTCTTTTGCTTCTTGGGTGTTTGTTGGGGGCTTACCTTTGTTTTTTGGGTTTTTGGGGCCTTTCTTTGTCTTTTGGCTTTCCTTTGTTTTTGTGGGCTAGCTGGGTTGTTCCTATGTATACTTTTTGTGTACTTAGGGCGCTTTACGCTTTTTTTAATAAAATCTTCTTACTTATAAAAAAAAAAAAAAAAATAGAAACGGGATTAATGTAATTTCATACTTCTAAAGGTTTTTTTTTTGGTTGACTTTTTTCATTTCAATTCCCCCAAGTTTTGAATTTAAGATGCTTCCGTGGCGTTTGGTTTGGGGAATCCAATATGCCCCCTAGGATCCAGATTTTGGAGAGATGTGTGAGAATTTGATATCCGGAATTTATAGTAATAATCATGGTTTGATCAGTAATTTAATAAGATTCCAGTAATGTGAAAGCCCCGTGTTTGGTTTACTTTTAGTTCCTATAGGAACTCGATTTTTTTTTTTTTTTTGCAAAATAGTTTTTACAGGATAAACTTGAAATACCTCATCTATTTAAATTTGCTTTAAACCATTGATAGTTTTTTTTTTTTTTGATAAGTAAGCAAAATTTTATTAAAGAAAAAAGCGTAAGGCACCTCTAAGTACACATGAAGTATACACAGGAGCAATTACAGCTAACCCACAAGGACCCCAACAACCCAACAAAACCCACAAAACCTATACCCTAGAACTCGAAAAATACACTCAAAAACAACCCACAAAGGAACCCAAACAAAAACACAAGGAAAAAAACCAAGGGCTCGCAATACAACCCACAAAACCCACCAAAGCTCACAACCCTAGATCATGTGAGCCTTGCATTTCCTATGCCTTAAGAAGCTTCAACGTCGCCATAATTGATGGAGCTTTGCAAATTCAGGAACTCTCTTGCCTTTGGACTTCTAGCGCGCTATCATCTTGTCTTGCAGAAAATCTTCTTCCATAGCATCCCTGATAGCCAAAGCTTCCTCCCCAAAATCATCATCCATAGCCCAATCCAAGGGCAATCCATCCCAAAAGTCAACGTCTTCCTCCCATACCACAATCTCCGCCTTGTGATCAAAACCGAGAGACCAAGCACGAAATTGGGAAAATCCATTTTCCTCAACGGATGAGGGAATGATACAATCTCTCGGAGGGGAGGATGAGCCTACCACCCCAACATCGATGACCTCTCGAGGCGAAATGGGAGTGATTGATGCAGTCGGGCGGGGGTTGAGAAACCCCTTCTTAAATAAACCCTGCTTCACTGGAGGCTGAGGCTTTGCTGCTTTCTTCTCTGGAGGCATAGCACCTGAATCTTTTTTTGATAAGTAAAACATCAATAGTAATATGTCAAGAAAGAAAACAACTCTACCATAATTTTGTATAAGCTAATTACATATTCTGCATAAGCTGATTATGAACTTTCTAATACATGAAATAATTGATGCTACTTATTGAAGAAACAAAAACAAAAGCAAAATGGGAAATTGATGTACGAGTTGTATTTGTCTACAAAGAAGAAGAAAAAAGGTGGATCGATGCCTTTGTTTTAATTAACTTTGTATTATGATGGACTTTCTATGTATTGTGATGGTTATTGTTTCATTTCTTCTTTTTATTGCGCTTTTCAATGATGATCCAATTCATTTTGTATGCTAGTGTGATAATTTGTTGAATAGAAATGTTCACTGTCCATGATATGATTAATAGAACTGCTTGCCATCTGATCATGTTCCAGTTTAATTCTCAAAGCACATCTGCCTCTTCTCAAGCTGGTCTGGGACTTGGAGTCCAGGCATCTGGTCTCAATAATGTTACTTCTGCCACCTTACAGCAGCAAAATAATTCCATCCATCAACAGTCTAATCAACAGGCGTTGATGTCAGGTGGTCCAAAAGATGCTGGTACCCTTCATTTTCCTCATCTTTCTTTTTCTTTTCTTTTTTTGTTTTTTGTTTTTTGTTTTATATTGTTGAGGTGAGTGGCACCATGTTGGTTTTTCATTTGAAGGGAAAAATCAAAAGTTGGTCCCTCAGTTTTTGTTGCAAATTCAATTTAGTTATTGGTTTCCAATTTCAACAATTAGGTCCTTAGGTTTTATCCCGTTTAAAATGTCTCTCCATCAACCTACTATCTAATTAATTGACGGCGTGCCATGTCAGATTAATAAGTAATGACATGTGGCTTTCATCAAACACATCATGTGGCAACTGTACATTCCACTTGAAAAATCTAGCTTAAATTTTAATTCTACATTGAATAAAAAAAAAAAAATGGTGCGGCAACTTTGAAGGGTGGATGACCACCCTCACTAGTGAAGGGTAGCCCCACACATCGATGAGTGGTATCCTACCCTCACAGAAGGGAGGGGTGGCCGTCCTTCACTGTGAGGCTCCCCTCACAAGCGCCATTTTTTTATTATTTTATTTAGGGTGGATTTGTAAATTCAATGTAAGTTTGCCACATGGTATGTAAAATTGGCACATGACATATTTGATGCGAGCCACGTGTCATCGGCTTAGTGATTTGACATGGCATGCCATCAATTAATTGGATGGCAGGTTGATGGAGGTACCTATTTGAAATTGTGGTAAAACATAGGGCCTAATTGTCCAAATTGAAAACCTGAGGACTAAATTGAAAGCATAAGAAAACCTAAGGTCTAATATTGATTTTTTCCCATTTTGAAATAGATGGATTTGGGGGGGAGGGGGTTAATGTTAAGGTCCACCATGTGAATGATAGTTAGAATTTGGCAAGTGAGGAGTGTGCTCAATTCATTCCCATTTTGAAATAGATGGATTTGGGGGAGGGGGTTAGTGTTAAGGTCCACCATGTGAATGATAGTTAGAATTTGGAAAGCATGGAGTGTGCTCAATTCATTCCCTCAAGAGTGTTTGTCTTAGGTTGTAAAGAATGCCTTTGTTGACAAGGGTGGTGATTCCAAGTTGACTGGTTTGATTCAATCTCGGAAGTAGTGGCCGGTAGGCTTTGGTCCGTCTTTGGAGAGAAGATGGTGTGGGATCAGAGAAATGATTTTTTGGATGAGGAGGATAGAGATTTCCCTTACTCTTTGGGTCCCCCCCCCCACCCCCAACCCCATGCCCTTGGGTTGGGCTTGGGGTTGTCATAAGAATGTTTGTCCTATGGTGGGGGTTTCGAGTAAGGCGTTTGAGGATATGACTTTGGCGCTCCTGACAGCCATTGAAGAGGATCTTCAACGGGAGGTAAAGGCTGCGTGTCCTAAGACTAGAGGTAGAAGGGAGCTGTTGAACTTAGAATGCTCCATAAATTATGACACTGCTTGTGCGTCCTCTAGGCGTGGGAAAGGCAAGGCTCACATGCTGTAGTGTTGAGTGTTTCGTGTGAGTTTTGGGTCAAAGGGCTTTTGGTGTTTTGTGGGTTTCGGGTTAGTGTGCTTGTCGGATTTGAGAGTGTGGTTTTTGTTGTTTTCTTTGGGTTTTTGTTAGGTGTTTCCTATGTATATTGCCTGTGTACTTAGGGGCGACTAGCTTTATATATATATAAAATTTCCATTACTTATAAAAAAAAAATTATTTTTAGTACATTTTTACTCCTGTGGCTTTTTAGTCTTACAATTCTAGTAGACTGAGTCTTCTAATTGTAGTGGGGATTTACCCTTCATTCATATAATCATTTTTAACATGTTTTTAATATTTAAATATGGTTGAAGCAGGGGTGAACTCTATAAGTAGTGTTTTTCCCTCGAACTGCAGTTTGGGGAAAGATCCAAGAGAGTGGTTGATTTTTAAAAATGAATTGAAAACGATCATATAGTTGATTTGTTTTCCACGTGTAATGTTGTGGTGAGGCATTTGACCACCTTCTTTGTTTCTCTATTGCTAATTTTGATAGAGAACTTGGGTATCTTGTTTTCTGGATTTATGTGGGCTTATCCTAGGAGGAGGGGCTGCAGAACTTTTTGCATGTTGGAAAGGTGTCTTGGTAGACATTGATATGGTATGACTTGGAAGTTGTTTTCTTATGTCTTACATATTTAGCAAAAGAGAGAAGAAAAAAAATGTTAGGACCTTTGAGGTTATTTACCTCTTAGTGACTAAGTAGTCGATGCTGTATAAAGTCGTTTCTCTTTTCCTTTTATGATTTTTTGCATCTTTGTAATTTTAGGTTTTAGTTCTTTCAAGGTGTTTCTCCTTACAGCTTCACACTAGGATTACTCACATTGTTTTTTACTTGTAAAAAAAGAATCTGAAAGATATAAAACTGGCAACATTGGAAAGGCTTCAGGATATCATAGCCAACCTGTAATGCTCACCACTATCTCATAAAATAGAATACATTAATGCTTGCTTATGAATTATGCAGATGTTGGCTCTGCAAAAGTTGAGGAGCAGCAGCAGCAGCAGCAGCAACAACAGAATTTACCTGATGACTCAACTGTTGACTCTACAACTGGTTCTGGGCTTGGAAAGAGTCTCATGAATGAGGATGATTTGAAAGTCTCTTATGCCATAGATAGTCCTGTACGTTGAACATCTCCAAGTTTTGTCTATTATTCTATGAGTGTGCTAAGCAATATTTTGTTTACATTGTATCTATGCGCTTTCTAATTGTCTATCTTGTTTTAACAGTTTTTAAGGTACGATTGATCTACTGAAAAAAATGATGACACTTAGGTTGGCTTGTTATTACATTAGTAGCTTAAAACTGGGGAAGAATTGAGAGTGGCTTGCTATCTAGCACCAGGGGGTTTTGTATTAAGTGGGTGGCAAAAATTAAACCCACTAGAGCAAGAATTTATGCTTAAATTATCACTATAGTAATAAAAACTTATTTAAACCTGGTAATAAAGAAGTAAAGGAATCATGCATTTTAAAATATGTATATTGCATTTACTTAATCAAAAAAAAAATGTATATTGCATAAAAGAGGTGGTCACATACATTGTCAAATATTTTTTTAAGTTGGGGTAGGTTTTTTTTTCCTTTATTTTTTTTTTCTGTAACTGGAATTCTTAGTGGTGCTATTGCTTTAGTGATCTTTGAAATAACTCTCCTGTTTTAGAACTTTAGATGTGTTACGGTGGTGATCTGTTACATTATTGCATGACATAGTTGTATTTAAGACCAAGTAATTCTTTGTTTTGATAACCGGAGAATCTGGGGTTTTGCCCCAAGTAGATCCCTAGGACACCGTGCAAAGCGCCCCCTCCACACAGGTCGGGTAACTAAGACCAAGTAATTCACAACTGGCAATGGCTTGGATCAAATGGTAAAGGGGTAGTTGGGGTTGTTGGGAGGCCTTGGTTCGCATCTTGCTTAACACAAGCAAAAAGAAGTGAAAAAAAGAGCGTGCATGTTTTTGTTTGTGTGAGTGAAACCTAAACATGGACTTTTCCCTATGCCATCAGAATCCTCAGTTGAGTTATTAATCTTACCAATATATCCAATATTTGTCTTGGAATATTGGCTTTTATAACAATAAAAGAATTCTATTACATATATATGTATGCATGGATGTATATTTGTGTGTGTGTGTGGATTCATGTATTTGGGACTGACATTTATTTTTGTTGGATATTAATTATCTTGGCTAGAATTGTGTTATTGTTCCATCAATGGAGTACAAATGGCTGATTTGCATGAACTGCTGTTAAGTGGTGTAGTATCTTTGATACTTGAGATGACTTTTCCCAACCTTCCCTACTTTTCCATTGAAATATATATCCAGGCCACTGCTGGTGTCAATGTTCCTTTGTTTTGGCCATTTCTTTTCTCTTTTTGAATTATATGCCAAGTCTTGATCAAAATAAACAAATAGTTGTGTATGATATTGTAGTTGATTGTCTCTTAGTGATTAAACTGATGATGAAGGTGACCTGAGCTGCTTGTAATCCTTGTATGTTGCAGGCAGGAGTATCTGGCTCTTTGACTGAGCCTGCTCAAGTCCCTAGAGATATTGATCTCTCTCCTGGGCAACCTTTACAATCAAATCAACCTTCTGGGAGCCTTGGTGTTATTGGCCGAAGAAGTGTTTCTGACCTTGGTGCCATTGGAGATAACCTCAGTGGATCAACTCTGAATTCTGGGGGAATGCATGATCAGTCATACAATTTGCAGATGCTTGAGGCTGCTTATTATAAACTTCCTCAACCCAAAGATTCTGAACGTGCAAGAAGTTATACTCCAGTATGGATGCCCAACAGTATTCATATGATTGCACCCTGTTAACTATAATCTTGCTTTGTAACTGTAATTATTTTGCCTTATGCAGAGGCACCCTGCAATTACTCCTCCTAGCTATCCTCAAGTACAGGCACCTATTGTTAATAATCCTGCCTTCTGGGAACGACTAGGTCTGGAAGTTAATGGGACTGACACTCTCTTCTTTGCATTTTACTATCAGCAGGTATCTAGCTTTCTGTACCTATTTTATTTAATACAATGTACTTCCTGTGATGCAATGGATAATTGTATGCAGAACACTTACCAGCAATATTTGGCTGCAAAAGAGTTGAAGAAGCAATCTTGGAGATACCACAAGAAATACAATACATGGTTTCAACGGCATGAGGAGCCTAAAGTTGCCACAGATGAATATGAACAGGGGACATATGTGTACTTCGATTTTCATATTGCCAATGATGACCTGCAGCATGGATGGTATGTCAACTTTGATTTTTTATCCCTGGCAGAGTTTCTTGTTTGCAATTTCATTTCTTGTTGATAATGTCCATGTTAAGTTGTCACTTGTCATAATTCTTTTAGAGATGCTTACGAGTTTATTTGTTTGTGGACATATTTTAGACAGTATATGTTTAGCCTAAGTTTCAAATGCATTTCTAAGTTGAAAACATAGACCACTTACCCCAAAAGATGGATTCACCACATATTGGAATATTTTAGAACTTGAGATTTTCTTTCTGTTTTTCTTTTTTTGGCTGTGCCCATTTTTTTCTTTCCCTTTTTTTTTTTTCTTTTTTCTGGGGGGGGGGGGGGGGTTGTTTGAAAGGATTAAAAAATCAATGTCCCCTTACATCACGAGTGGTTCATCTGTGATGTTGTGAATTTTTTTACATTACCTGGTTGTAGGGAATAAGGGCTGCCCTTATCCCTCTTCACTTGTTGATTCCTCGAGGCATCCGATATGTGTAACATATGTTTTGTTCTGTTCTGTCTTTGCTTCTTCGTTTTTCTTTTTTTCTTGTTCCTTTTTTTTTTCCTTTTTTGTTTTAAATAAATTAAAATGTGTTTTGCAAATTCCATGATGTGTCTTTATATAAATTATATGGATGTTGCTATTCAGGTGCCAGAGAATCAAAACAGAATTCACTTTTGAGTACAACTATCTTGAAGATGAACTTATGGTATAGAGGATCTGAAGAACATTAAACATGTCATTGTTGTTTTCCAGGTTAGTGTCGTGCAAACTATGTTTGAGAAGTTTTCAAACAATTCATTCGATTGGTTACACTGATACCTTGTCTTGTTTCTGTAACTCAGTATTGTTGATAAATCATTACAAAAATTGGCATCAATCATTTTTTTTTTCATGTTGAATCAGCCAGAATATTCATCCAATCACTCTATGCAAAATTTTGCATGTAATGCCAGATCTGGAAGCAATCTTGATAGCTATCCGTATTATAGCCTAATATGTGAAGTCTTGTAATTAATTCAATTATCTTTGTTTAATTCCAGCAAATGTCTAACTTGTGAAATTGGACTAATGGGAACTTACACTCTGCTTGACGTCAATGAAATAAGTTAACTATATTATGTAATAGATTTTTCCAGTTGATGCGCTTTTTAGTCCATGCATACAGTTCTTAGGTGAATATTCTTTCATCTGTTTTCCTTCTGCATTAACTTTGGAAGTCACCTTTCTATCTGTAGAATTTGAGTAGTCTTGACATTTCAAATCTCTTCTGCTTCTCTCTTTCATGACATACATTTGATTGTCTTCATTTTAGGTGGAATTCACATATGTTTATGTTTCTTTGGGCGCTGCACATATCAGCAGACGTGGAGTTTGTTGCCAAATGGCTTTGGCCTTCTGTTCTTGCAGGTATCATCAGAAATTGGGTTGGGAACTGTTGAGTGCAAAATTATTATCGATCCTTCTCTAGTTCTTGATGGGGGTAAACATGGTTACTAAGTTCAATTACGTATCCATGTTTAGCTTGTTAACTAAGGGGATATATTGTAGTAACAAAGCATATTAATCATTGGTTTTTGTTTCCATATTTTGATATCTCAATTACTTATCAAAAACCATTTTGATATCTCAATGAACACAATTGCATCAAATTAAAAGTATATTAGTACCAATTTTCTTTAGACCATTGGTAATAAATTGGATAACTAATGGTTGTATGGGAAGGAAAATCATGGTGGGAGGTACTTAAAATTTGAAGTAGTGTTTCTAGTGCTTTTCAAAATAATTTTTGTTTTCTTTTTAGGAAGAAATCAAAATTAGTCCGTAGGTTTTCTTGCGAGAGGATAGTCACCCCTTGAGAGAGGTAGCCGTCCACCCCTCATATGGTGAGGAGTGGTTGGCCACCCTTTTTCTAAATTTTAAATTTTATTATTATTCATAGTAGATTTGTAAGTTCAGGTAAATTTGTCACATGGAATGCACGGTTAAGACAATTTGTTGGACGAGAGTCACATGTCGTCGATTTGATGCTTTGATATGTGGTATACCATTGATTAAATTAGATGACAAGTTGATGGAAGGATTTATTTGAAACTAGGGTAAAGTGTGAAGACCTAATTATTGAAATTAAAATTTTGCGGACTACAGTGAAATCGCGAGAAAATTTTGCAGACTAATTTTGTTTTTTTTCCTTTGTTTTGTTATTCTTATTGAAAAGCAATTTGTGAGAGTATATGTAAAGACCTTATAAGAATTGGGGTCATCATATGGTCCATTGCCTATCAGCATTCTTAAATGGAGCCTTGTCGGGGTGAGATAGGGCAACTCCTTCACCTGTGGAACTACTGGAACACTCGTTTTTCTATGGTCTTCCTTTGGCTGTAATCACATAAAATCGAAGACCATGGAAAATGGATTATGTTAAATTGCTTGGTTAATTCTTTTTCTTCTTCTTCAATCTATGTGAAATTATCCAATGCACTCCTTTCCTTTTATCCCTATTTCATCAATTTTATTGACAATTTTTTTTATGTTAATTTTTGCCCCAACGAAGAAGAAAAAAATTGCAAAAAAAAAAAAAAAACAGAAACAAAAACAAAAACAAGAAACCGGAAAGGAAAAAAGCTCTTCGCTACCAATAGTTAAGGGAGGTGGTGATGAAGGGTTTGATGTGGTACCAAAACTAACTTCACCGAGGTGAAGGGGGTATGCCCAACTGAAGGAGAAAAGACTACAATACCTCAACTTGGCCTTGGTATATTTGGAGATTGGGATAGAAACGTGGCTTGCCTTATCCTGTTGGGCTAGTTGGCGGTCTGTTTGAGCTCCTTCTCCTCCAACACAACAAGGTGGCGTAGGCTCGGCAGGTTGTGACCTAGGCGTGCTTCTGGGTCTCCTCGTGATTCTTGGCGTCATGCAACTTGGCTCCCTCGGCTTTGCACTAGTACTGCTTCTCAGTTGCCTCCCGTTCGTTGTGCTTGGTTTCCGAGACCCAGTTGCACAGGCTTTGTTGTTGATGCTTCTATTCTTGGGCATCGCCATGCTCCTCTTAGTGGTCTCATTGCCTAATGATTGTACATGTGGTTTTTCTTCTTCGGTTGGGCATATCTCTGCTCCACATTGGTGAAAGGTCACTGCCTCCCCAGTTGCCGCCCGAAATCTTTGGTGACGAAGAGGTTCTTTCCCCCTTTTTTTTTTTCTTTTTTTCTTCTTATTTATTTAATTAGGTATAACTAGATATGTATGATTTTTTGTTAGTAAAGTTTATTTATGGGATAGGACAGAAGAAGCTAATTGAAAAAGGGAGAAAGATAGTCCTTAAATGAAAACGGGTCATAGCACAAAAAGTTAGTTTGATAATTTTTTCAAAATTTAATACTAAACTAATTTGACATTTGGCATACACTTGAAACAAGAATGTTTAGAAAGGAATTTTATTTAGTATTAATTGGATAGAAATGATGTAGGGATATAAATTTGCAATGTTTTTTGGATAAGGAATAATAGAACTCGTGTTTGGCATGAGAATATACAGGGCAAGACAAAAAATAAAAATTAGTGAAATGAGAGACATGTGGATAGTGGGGAAGTCGGTGGAGCCAGTTAAATGTCCTTTACAGTCGGGTTGAGTATTATACATTTTCATCCCCAGTTCACCCCAGCTGGAGAGGATCCTTCATTCTTGTCCAGGTGCTGTGAATCATCAAACTCGGCTCACACATTTTTGCCATGGCCACTGTGTATGGAGTAGAGCGGGATGGGGAACATAGTATTGAATAAAGCCAAAAAGGTTATGAATGTTGTAACTACTAACTAGCCCCATCTTTATCTAGAAAAGCAGAACAATATCCTCTGCATTTCTAACCAAGTATATGTTAGGGATGTGTTTGTTGCATAACCTATTTCCACAACTCCTATACAATTCAAGACACATTTAGAGGGGCTCATGTATGTGGGTCTCACCATACGTGGGTTCTACCAATGTGTCTTGCGTTGTATAGGAATTGTGTAAATGAGTTGTGCAAAAATTATTTTCCTATGTGGTCTAAACTTTTTAAATATGATGTGGTACTATGTACTCCGTTAGATGTCTAGAAAAACACCGCGCCTTTGTGCTTCTTTCACGTTGGTATTTAAGATCATCCCATACTGTACATTTCCATGACAGGGAGATGGGAATGCCGTTCCTGTTAATTTGGGTATGGTTTCATACATGATTGGAACCCCGTAAGTAGGAACTTAAAAAAATAAAATAAAACTTACTAATAAAATATAGAAAGAAAATGCTTCCCATTCCGCTGGAGAATTCCAACGAGTTCAACTCAAAGGCCTTTTAACCATCACTGCCCACAAAATATTTGGACAAAACAATAAACTACTTTAAATGCAAATTCTTGCAAAGAAGTCCTTAAAGTTTATTCTTTAAACATTAGCCATCGATATTAGGAACGTTTTTGTTTGGGTGGTACGTTATTATGAATCATTTTCATTAAAATTCGTCAGTGTAGAAAAATATAAGCTTCCCTCTTTGGTTTAGGCCATTTTTAAATCGCATCTCCAGTTTTTTTTTTTTTTTTTAATCTTTTACCTTCTCGAGTTTTATCCTATTATCAAATTAATCATTTCGTCTATATTCTATTAGATTTTTTAACGGAAAAATTGTCATTAAGCAGAAAACATGTCAGCACCGCTATACATACCCCTATATTGACGACAGGTGTACAAATGTCACTTTAGCTTGACACGTGGCATAAAAACAAAAACAAAATCATAAGAGGAAAAAGGAAAAGAAAAAAATTAAGAAAGAAGTTTAATTGATAAAACATGGTAATGAAAATAAAACTATAGTTGCTAATACACTAATTTTTCCACTTTTTTTTAACATTAAAAATTGGCCTTATTTTTGATATAAATGCTCAAATCAAGAAAAATGGATATAGCGCAATGGTTGCATGCATGTTCATGTGCTTTCCATGTGGAAAAAGGCGTAACATGTAATGCAGTTTGGAAACATGCACCTCAATCCTCATTGAAATGTTGTATTAATAATTGACTTTGTTATAGCTTCCATGTGCAGTAGTGGGTCAGTTTCGTGGTCTGTAAGCTGTAAGCATGATCCTTGCTCAGTCCTTTCCATACGCTCTTCACGCTCAAGATCGAGATCTCTTACATATACGCTCCTTTACATAGTACATTTGTAATGAACGGCGGAAATGAGGCAATTAAATCAGCAAACATAAAAGAAAGAGCCAAATAAAAATAAATAGAGGTAGTTTTGTGGTGGCCGGTCTAATTACTTCATCAACTATCCACTTAGGAGTGGTCCGATCAGTTGAAAAAAAGAAAAAAAAAAGTGCTCTTCTCACAATTCTAAAACTCAATAAGTGCTCTTCTCACAATTCTCCAAAGTAAAAATGAGACGATGAGGTCCTCCGATCCTTTGTACAAGTTTATTTTGTGTATTAATGAAGGAACGTGGAGTCCACTTCTTCATCATGGATGATAAGATGCAAAAAAGTAGAAAACCCACTACTTCACTTCGCTTTAATCCCCGCCCCCACCAATCTAAAACGGCCCCATGTTGGTGACCGACAACCTGCAACTTCAAAATAACAATATTACCCCTTGGTACCCCTTTTTTTTTTTCTTTTTTTTTCTTTTTTTTTAGTTTTTTAGTTTTTTTGCCTATTCTGCACTCGTGCCCTAACGAGTGGTGCACGTTGCTGTGCATGGGCAAACGTGCGGTGTCAGAACTCGGAACGAGGTATGAGTGGGCCACGTCATCGCCCCGTCCTCTTCAGATTTTCTGACATTATACTTACAATTAATTATCAATATAATTTTATTTTTTGTTTTTAAGGAAAAAAAACTAAATCCTATGGAGATTGAATAGAGTGTTGTCTGTTTCGCTCTTCCGCATATTAACAACTCACTGTCTCACTCAAACCCATATATATCATTTTATTCATTCATTTCCTTGTAATTTCTTTATATTAATTATATTTATTCATTATTTGGTATTATTTTATATTGTTTTTCCAACACCAGCTCCAGCCTCTCTCATGTGACCATGTCCCACTCGCTCTCACAAAATAGCCGTTTGAAAGACAGACCTGTCCAATCCTCGGTTTTTTTCGGGAAACCCATCCCACAGGAATCTGGTGATTTTTTGTCCTTAATCGTTTGGGCCTATTATAGCAATCATCGATACTCTCTCCCTTTCTCTCTATTCCTTTGACAAAAACTCCTCTCTTTGCTCAGTTGCTGTTTTCAATGCATCACCGTTCTATTCAAAAAGCTTCCTCTGTTAAAAAATTACCCTACTTTTTAAAGATTTTAACGCGTTTTGGTTTTGGTTTTGGGGATATACCTAATATATATGGTCCTCGTGCCGCTGCTCTTGGCAAATCCCCCTCTGTTTCTTTTGGCCCTGCTTCAAAGAACAATAACGCTCATTGTTTCTCAGTAACTCCAATCTTTCTCTCTCTCTCTCTAAAATACAGTAGAACGCAGCACATAAGAGAAAGCAAAGAATAACGTCAACCCTACTTTTCCGATTTCCGTTTCTTCCTATAAACCTTTGGCCCCTTGATGCTTTTCCCAAAGTCATAATTTTATGCCATATTATTACCTTTTTCTTTCAGATATATATATATTCTTGATGCTTTTGATATTTATTGGATTTTTTTTCTAGATTTTTCCTGGGAACAAAAAAAAAAAAAAATTCGCTGCATTTTCGCTGATTCCTCGAACCCACCTACAAAAAAAAACCGTTGCTTTTCCCCCCCATATTTCTCTCTGCAGAAAAACCAACTATTGCTTTTCTTTAATTCCCTCCCTTTTCCAGTAAAACCCATAAATTTCCTCTAAAGTTCTTTTTCCTAGAGAACCGTGAGATCATGGAGAGACTGTGTTTTCTTAACTGGGTTTCAGTTGTGGGGATCTTGGGTTGTGTTTGTGTTGAAGGGCTTGGTGTGAACTGGGGTACCATGGCAATCCACAAGTTGCCACCAGATACAGTGGTTAAGATGCTGAAAGACAACGGGATTAACAAGGTGAAGCTGTTTGATGCAGAGAAGTCCACAATGAGCGCTCTGGCTGGGTCTGATATTGAGGTCATGGTTGCTATTCCCAATGATCAGCTGGCTGTGATGACCGACTATGATCGTGCTAAGCAATGGGTCCAGAGAAACGTCACTCGCTATCTCTTCAATGGAGGAGTTAACATCAAGTATGTCAATTTCCTTTTCATTTTGTTTACTTATGCTTTTTTATATTGAATTATCAATATCAATTTGTAACGTTCTAAATTTTACTAACCCTAGTATGTTCCTTCTTCTTTTTTTTTGGATATATTACCATGAGCGCATAAACTGATGTTAATTTTTATTTACTTGTCCGATGATTCTGTTGCTTTAATTTGAGAAATCATGGGGATATTCTTTCTTTCATTTGTATTCGGATAGTCGGCTTCTTTTCTGACCACATTCATATGGAAGGAATTGAGCAATTTATGCTATTTTTGGGATGTTAACAGTAGAGTAATTGAATATAAAATTATTTTGTTTATTGGTTGAATTGCTTTTTGAATCTGCCATTGGTGGCTGTTAGGACATGTTTGTTTCCACAAATTTATGTGGGTATTTAATCCCATGTCTCTGAATTTCTTTTCTGAAGTCTTTTAGAAATCAAGTGTTGTCATTGCTATGCCATTGATTTGATCTGGTTGGAAATTGTATTTCTATTTTATAAGGTGTAATACGTGCTTTCCTTTAACATTGTTTCTAATTATTATGCTTTAATTTATTGCTGAGGCCTGAGAAGTTGTAGAACAAGGAAAAAGGGTTCCTGGAATCACCAACCTAACTCCAACTAATATTTTTGGAATTCTCTTGTATTCTAATTCTGTACACGATTTTCTTCTCATTCTAACAAAAAATTTTATTTTCTGAAAAAGACTACTTAGTTTTTCTTTCAATATTTACTTGGCAATCATTTAGAGCACTAGATTCTTTGTAGTGGTGCTTTTCTGTTGGGGACTTTGTATTGAGAAGAAAAGGATAAGTAGCAGGAAGAAAATTTCTCCATCCAGAAAGTCGATTGGAATATAGACACTAACTTAAGAAACAGGACTATAAGACTAACAGGGGAAAAATAAGTGAGAAAGAAATTGAACTTTGAACGTTATCCGATAAATTTGTTGTTTCATCATCTCCACTGGACCTCAATTATGAGATTTTGCATGTTTAATGAAGAGTTTTTAAGGGGTACTTTACAAATAGGGGGTAGTTACCTTAGTTTTGTTTTAGATGGGGAATTAATAATTTTCATATTCTAATCATAGAAAATCTTTTTGAAGAATGTAACTTGGAATTACTTATCAAAAAAAAAAAAAGAATGTAACTTGGAATTTTCTTCACCAATTAGATAAACCTTCCTTGGCAATGACTTGGCTTAGACCATTTGAATGGAACCTGATCTCAAACTTAGTTTGTAAAAGGAACAACTTTTATACCTTCAACCAGTGTTCTCACTTTCAAGCAAACTGTTTGTGAAGCATGCTTTTTTTTTTTTTTCAAAAAAAAAAATAATAATTTACACTTTTGATTTGTCTTTATTGCTATTATCTTTATAATTTTGCCACTATAGATTTGTGAAATTGGTAACTTGCAATTAAGCTCGTCTCTTTCTGATCATATTATCTATGTTGCACAGATATGCAGCAGTTGGGAATGAGCCTTTCCTGTCATCCTACAATGGCTCATTCTTGAATGTCACCTTCCCAGCACTTCAGAACATTCAAAATGCCCTTAATGAAGCCGGTGTCGGAGACTCCATTAAGGCCACTGTACCTTTAAATGCTGATGTCTACAACTCACCACAGACTAGCCCCTTTCCATCCGCTGGACGGTTCCGGAATGACATTAATGACCTAATGACCCAGATTGTCCAGTTTCTGAGCATGAACAATGCGCCTTTCACAGTAAACATTTACCCTTTCCTAAGTCTTTATGGCAATGACGACTTCCCTATTGACTATGCATTTTTTGATGGGGCTAGCCAGCCAGTTGTTGATGGTAATGGGATTCAATACACCAATGTTTTTGATGCCAACTTTGATACCTTGGTGTCTGCTCTGAAAGCTGCTGGATATGACAACATGACCGTTATTGTAGGGGAGGTGGGGTGGCCAACAGATGGGGACAAGAATGCCAATGTAGGTGATGCTTATAGATTTTATAACGGGCTATTACCAAGACTTGCAGCCAATAAGGGCACCCCACTACACCCTGGATATATAGAAGTTTACTTGTTTGGTCTTATAGATGAGGATGCCAAGAGCATTGCTCCGGGCAATTTCGAGCGCCATTGGGGAATTTTTAGGTACGACGGTCAGCCCAAATTTGCGATAGATTTTTCTGGTCAGGGTCAAAATAAGTTTCTTGTGCCTGCACAGAATGTGGAATATCTTCCTGCGAAATGGTGCATGTTCAATCCAAATGCCAAGGATCTAACCAAACTTGCAGATAACATAGATTTTGCATGCACCTTCTCAGATTGCACATCACTCGGATATGGTTCCTCTTGTAATGCCTTGGATGCTAATGGGAATGCCTCATATGCATTTAACATGTATTTCCAGGTTCAAAATCAGGACGAAATGGCCTGTAATTTTCAAGGTTTGGCCACGGTGACTAAACAGAATATCTCGCAAGGGAACTGCAATTTTACCATTCAGATAGCCTCATCTTCTTCTTCTTCTTTGCGGGGGTCCTCAGTGGTGGTGACTTCAGTATTTATTACTCTATTAATCTTTCTGTGGCTATAGATTTATATTTGTAGATATATCAGGCGTACTATTACTTAATTTTTGCTAGTTTCATTTTATATAAAATAAACTCTTCAGGATTAGTTTGTTTAATTTTGTTTTAAGTATGAGTCCGTCCACCTTCGAGATAGCTCAGTTATTTTTTGAACAAGTTGGAGTATGTTCATCAGCTACTTGATTGATATGTTCTTTCCTTAATTATATATAGAAGGAATAGCATCAATGAAAATTCATGTTAATTATTACTTAAGTTGATTATTGTAACCTAAAACCCCTAACAAGACAACGAAAAAGGCACTTGTGCTTCCCTCCCTTGCCCACCCATAATACTCATCAATGAAGCCAACCACCTTTCTGTGCATTATTTTATGCATGTTCCGTCTCTTCAAAAGTCAAAAGCTTATTCAATTACACACACACACACACTCACTCACTCCTCACTCTTGTTTGACTAAAAACGCTTCATTTCAAATTTAAATTTGCTCAAAATCATTTGGATTAAAGCATTTTCCATCATTTAAAAATGTTGATGGCGCCCATATCTCCAATTCATCAATCAGTTTGAATATTGTGGTGAATGCTTAGAAAGGGCTGTTTTTTCGAACTGGGCATGGTAGTCGTAGAGGGGCCCCAAGACATGGTGTGAGTGGTATATTATACAGCACATGGTAATAACTTAACAACCACCACCGCCACCTAAAATGAAATGATTTGTCGGTGTTCAATTTTTCCATCGAATTTTGGGAAGTTGAAAATCGAAGGAAAATGGGCCAATTTTCTAAAGAGGGAAAAGGAAGATAAGATGTGTTGCACCCTGCCTATCTGTCCCGCAGTGTCTCCAATTGCATAAAGCATCATAAGCCTGATACTTTACGTTCTTTAACCCATTAATCTTTCTCTGAAAATGGTTCGAAAAATAGTTTTGGACGTTTGTCTCGTACGTAGAAAAAATCGTCAAATATTTTTTTTTTATATTTTCATATAATTTGAAGAGAGAGAGAGAGAGAGAGGGAGAGAAGGCGAAGATTTAGGGAAAATTAGGTGTCACATTATAAGATGTAAAAGGGGAAAAGAGGGGGTAGAGTGCAGAAGAGGGATGGATGGACAAGATTCTTTTGTTGCCTGTTTCCCATTTTCATGACTCTGAGAATCAAATCACTCACGTGCATGCGCTTCTTGGAGTCCATCATCTTATCTCCTACGGGGGGCAGTGCCAAATAATATATAACAATTATAAAAAAAAAAAAAAAAGAATAATTTAGCGGTAGATTCTTTTAACCTTTGTACTATTGTTTTGGGTCAGTTTCTCTAAAATTCTAAAGCTGCCAAGAGCTGCACAATTTAAACATAGCTAGATTACAAAGAGAGGAAAGTCGCAAAAAAGAAAAAAAAAAAAAGGTCATGTTGTCTTGACTGCTTTCTATCATGATTCACAGCTTTGCCTTCAGCCTTCAGGCATTGATATTTTTTAGGTTCAAAATTTAATTATGAGAATGCTCCCCTTTTACTCATGTTTCCTTGGGACTCCAGAGTCCAGGCCCAGCAGATAAAAAAAACAAAAAACAGCTTAAAAAACGTAACTGAGAGAGAGGGAGACGTATTTGGAGGAAGAAAGAGTAAAGAGTGCATGAAATTGAATAGCAAGGGCGTTACACTAGACTAATAATCTAATTTTGTCCGAATTTTTCTATCTAAAGTTTGTTATACATCACTGGCCACCGGGAATGGAAGACAGAAGAGCCATTCTCATCTCCATGACTTTCTTGTGAGAGTTGGAGTGCAAATAGCTCACAAATGTAGGGCTCTTTGCTGGCCTATACTCTGGCAGCAACCTACCCGACTTGTACCTCACCCCACATGCATTGCACAGTGTTTTTGGACCCAATGGTCCAGCCCTCCACTGTGGGGTCCTTTGTGATAGGCAATGGGTGCACCTCCTTGGCGTAGCCTGCTGCTCATTGTTCACCATTAATCCCTTCTCCTCCTCCTCCTCTCCTTCTTCCGCCTCACCATCTTCTCTTCTTACTATGTTGCTAATTTCCTCCTTTTTGGGCACAATAAGTTCACTGTCAGCCAACCAGTAGGCCTGCTGGAGCAGAGGAGGGTCTGAGCTGGTCATGTTTTGTGGGTCTGCGTGATGTGACCAGATGCTTAAAGAGCTGTTGGTTCTGGGGGTTATGGCGGCCCTTTTTCTTTTGCTTCTGGCCTTGCTTGGCACTACAAAATTTTGCAGGGAAGCTGGGTTCTGATGGGGTTTCTGCAAGGGTGTTGAGGGTTTGGGGCTTCTACTTGTGGTTTCAACACTAGAGGGTGCTGGGAGGCAGTTTCCTGTGCTGTATAGACAGTCTTCAACTAATACTGACAACCATTCTAAGCTAACATCCACTTCCTGCGCATTTTTATTCACAAAAAAACAAACCCCAAAATCAGTAAGACCCGTATGAGTATGTGCTGAAATGTGATATGGTCATTCCTATTATTATATTATGGGTGTGAAACTTAACCAAAATAGTATAAGAAGCAGCACAGCTTAGAAGCAGAAGATTTAAAAAAAAAAAAAAAAAAAAAAGGATAAAACCTAGTAAGCACACGGAACAGAAAACATATGTAGTTGAACTTTGAAAGTACAAGCGAACACAAAAGAAATTAGAGAGAGAACCGCCATAACTCTGCAGAGAGAGAGAGAGAGAGAGAGAGAGAGAGAGAGAGAAGTAGAAAGGAAAACTATGCGTACAAAGCGCCAAAGAAAGAAAAGACTAACCGTGTTCTGAGCAGAAAAGAGGTCGTCGAGACTGGTAGAGAGGCCACCAAGCTTGGAGCAAGGAGGTGAAAGGACCTGCTCTTGCTTGTATTCACCGGAAACCGACACATTTCGGCAGAAATCCATGGCCACAAAAGCAAATACTAAAATATTTTGAATCCACCAAGAGAGAGAGAGAGGTAAAGTGAAAGAAGAGGATAAAAGAAAAGAAAAGAAAAGAAAACTGGAGAAGAAAAATGTGTTGCTAAGCTGTCTGTGAGTGCCCTCTTTATGGCCTCGTTTTCTGTCGGCAGATAAAGCTAAAGAAACAAATCAAAATTTTTACTCAACCAAAGAGAGAGCAAGCCCACATCCCCATCCCTCTCCGCCAGTTTACCACTGCCTCATTTATATATGCCACCTATATTCTATTATATATGTCCTCTTTTTCCAAGCCTTACCTTTTCTTTACCAAGTTAACATTTTTTCTCACTGTCATAAATTATTTCTCAGATGGCTTTTTTTTTTTGAAAAAATTTCTCAGATGGTTTTACTTTTACCACCTAAAGACTAAAATATGTATACATATTTTCTTTGCTTTTTTCCCTTCTTTTTTTTTTTTTTATTTTTTTTTTATTTGGTACAGCCGTACAGGGATGAGGGAAAAGGGAATAGGGTTGTTTCTCATTTCTGAGTTCTGAGTGCAGTTATTACTTATTAGTAGGGCCTCATAAGCAGTGCCTGCTCAGTAAAGTAATGTAATTCGGTGATGCCTTTCTCCAATTCTCTCAAAGGAAACATACATACATTGTGATGATGTGATCGATGGTCTGAGAATTGGTCGAAGTGTAGTGCAGGTTGCCGGATTCTTTTCAAAATTTTAAACAAGCTTGACCGGGCTTCACCTTACTTGGAAGACTATTTTGTTTGCCATCGTCTCAGTGATCTTAAATGAAAACGACCACTAGCTGCTTAGAAAAAAAAGAAAAAAAAGAAAGAAAGAAAACGACCACTACGTTTTACGCTAGCCGACACTTCATGGTTTTAACGTATCATTCCATGATTAGGGTCCTATGTACCCATGAAAAGAAGTGTAGATTTTGTGAGGTTCCAAATCACAGAAAAATTTAGGCCATTAAGATTTTGCCTTTACCATCTGTCATTTTAATAAAGTGGTATTTCTACAAATTTGGCGTAGACGTGTTTGGGAGGTCAGGATGATAAAGCTTTACAAAAGCAAATCTAAGACTTATCTCAGCAAGAATATTCTGTTAAACATTGTATTACGTCCAACTGATTGATGTACTCCAGCTTAAAGCTTATGGAGGACAGGCCTGCCTGCGATTCTGCAGCAGGTGGTAGAAATTTTGCTTGACTCTTTCTCAGCGAGATGCTACCAATGGCAGACAGAAAGCTCGTTCCATGTCCGCCGGGAGGGCTCGAGAGCGAGAATGTGATCAAGCTTGGAACACAAACTTCGTGCGTAATGATAGGAACTCCATCTTTTTTATCCTCTCAAAATTGATGTGACTTTAAAATTACCATTAAATCAATTTAAAAGCCACGTCAATTTTTTAAAAGGCTAGATTTGTAATTTTACTTATAGCGTGGAGATGCCCTAGACCTATTTATTAAACATAATAAGGCATACCATTAATGTTATTTATATTTTATCAATTAAAAGCACTTTAGAGAGGGGTTCTTCCTATTTATTCCCTATAACCTTAGTCTTTTCTACGGTTCGTGGCTCTAATTTTAATGAGTTCTGGAAAATTCAGAATATTAAATTTAGAGGTGGCCTAGCCTCCACCGCAGAGACGTGGATTACGAAGTCTGGGTGGGTGGCTTGGTGAAGGAGTACTTATTTGAAAATGAATGGTATTATTAATTAAAAGGAGCAGTTCAGAAATTGGTTTGATCTTGATCACTTGGTTTTGAAACTTGTCTTCTCTTTTACTCAACTCGATCCTCTGACCACACCTGTGAATTGTGAATTGTGAATTGTGAATGTGATATATCTTACATCATTGATCAAGAGTGTACGATTCATGGACCCCAAAAGACAAAATAGAATTCCTCACAGCTGCTTCAATCACATCGACAACAAGAGGCTTAAATCATCATGGACAAAATAAATTCTATTTCTATTAAATTTACTATCCGATGCCCTGAGAAGAAAGAAAAGGCAGAAGTGTGAATTATGAGCTTGACTGGGACTCCTTCCTAGTTGCTGCTGTAAGCCTGAATAATGGCAACTGGGGACACCCAACGGCTACAAATGATGTGGGACATCGCAAGCAATTATTATAAGGGATAGGAGATGACTCTTTAACTTTGGAGAATGCATGAATAAATATAATTAGGTAGACAAAAAAAATGCTCCTAGGATATGATTATGTCTATCCATATTCTGAAAGAATAATGCTACTCTTCACATTTATTTTATATTGACTGACGTGGTGTGTTTTAAGTCACTTAAAAAATAGAAAACAAAAAAAGTAATTAAAACACATCACGGCAGCTGGTGTGAAATGGGTGTAAAGATAAGCGTGACTCATCTTGAAAAGTCCTCAAGCATGGCAATTGGCTATACTTTCTTGCTCTTGTTTCCTTCTTTTCATCTTGTCCCCAAAAATATAATCTAAACCTAAAGGGCAGGAGTACCAAGCTTAGGATTACATTTGCATGTGTTGTGAAATCTTTTAAATTATCACTTATCCTAAAAACTTAAGCTGATAGGAACAGGTAAATTTAATCACTTAACAAATACTTTAACACTTTCTTTCGAGTGTAGACTCAAACTACATTTTTAATAGGTGGGGTCCAACACTTGAAATATTTACTTGAAATAGGAGTAAATAACGAAATCAATGTTTGAATTCAAGACATCTGGCTCTGATACCATGTTAAATTACCACTTATCTCAAAAGCTTAAGCTGATAAGAAAATGTAAATTTAATCACTTAACCAATACTTTAATAAGATCGAACAAAGGTAGTAAAAGGTGAAGATTTGAGGCAATTTGACATGATACATTTAGCAGGTGCCAAGGAGTTGGGACTAGTGTCTTGCTGCCTTGAGTTGAGAGAAATCATACGCTAAAGTAATTCATGCCCGACTTAACATAGCTTAAGAAGTATTATCCCTCAAAAATTCCACTGAAGCAGAGTAGTTACAAATTATCAATCATTCAAAACATCACATGCATGAGAACAATTCTAATTGCCTCCTAAGCAATGCCATCCATACATGTCAGAGAATCTATATGAATCAAAAGTCAATATGAAATATTATCAAATGGTTTAATTGTACCAACTTGAATCAGATGCAGCTTGTAGAAGGGAAGTAGTCGCAGTCATGTCACATATTAATTTGTTATCCACACAATCATCCTTTCCCTTGTGGAATCATATTTTGGGCTACAAAATGCCTGTATGGATGATACGGAAAATCATAGGGAAAACGAAAAAAGAAAATCATATCAATTATGAATACCTAATTCTACATGAAGCAAATAAAAAAAAAAATCAACACAAAGAATAAAGGGTGAATTCAGTTGTGTAAATTCAGTACCTTAGTTTGAAGAGAAATGTTACATGTACTTAAAATTCTACAAATGGAGCCTTACGAAGATGATGTGGAGCTTATTCATTGCTACTTGTAGCATTTCTTTTTATTAATTGTTTTGATTATCTCCAATGAATAAACTCAACATCAGTTAGTAAAGGTCCGTTTGTAAAAGTTTAAGTACATGTAGCATTTGTCTAGTTTGAAACATAGTACAAAAAGGTTAAAAGCAAGATACGAAAGACTATATTTGATAGATGATTAATATACTTAGATTGCTTACAATTTCTGAGGGAAAGAAAGTAAAATGCTTGCACCGCAGTGGAATACATAAAATTTGAGGTTAGTCTGGGCGACTTCAGCATTAAGAATGAGAACGATTTAATCTGTACAAAGCACAGGAATATACAGTTGCCACAATGGATAACCTCATGGTTCTAAGTACGGCTTTGACAGATATTGACGCCATTCTTCAGGTGTCCCCTTTCTTATTGTCAGCATGTTTAATGCTGCACTTGTTAGTGGTATGGAAACTATGTCATAGTCTTTTGGTACCTGAAAGATCCAGGGTATGAAGTGTAGTTAGAGTGAAAAAGAAAGTAAATATCTCATTATTTTTCAGCTATATCTTCAAACATTTGTTATGTTTCAATTAGTGATTTGTTCCTTTAATAGGAATGTCACTTACAGTGAAATAATTTTCAACTAAACAAGAAAACTTACAATTAACTAGAATATAAGAAGAACAGCATGGTAAAGGATTATTACCTTTGGGATGTTAATCAGCTTCATATTTGCTTCCTCCAAAGTTTTTTGACCTTTCTTTGAATTGCATTTGGCACAAGCAGTAACCTATAATTAAAAAGAAGTACACACCATGAGTGAAGTTTGTTTTTAGGAAGTGAATGGTTGTCTGATGAAACTATAGTTAGCAGAAACTCTCTTCCTTGATATCAAATTCCCACGTCTCAGACCTCCCGAAGTTATAGGAAGCCACCCCCCCCCCCCAATATTGATTGATGTTTTCTTTGCAGTGAAATGTAATGTTTCATTACATGTTTTCTAACACGGAAAGCTCTTCTAATGTGATTTCCAGTACCATATTTGTTCCCAATTTTTTTTTGAAGGCCATGGTTAGTCCTTTCTTATAATAGATGATAGCAGTTAAATGATACTTCAGGATTAATGCTATCATTTTAGAACTATTTTTCTAACTTTAATTTAGCATAGTCCTCAACTAGGGTTTTCAGTCAACTTCATATTATTATTATTATTTTTCTTCATAATAGAAATGAAGTGAGATGAAAAACAGAAACCAGAAAATGGTCAATTGACAGAGTGGAGTATCGTCTCACTAAGATCAAGGATGGATTTCTTACAACTTAATTGGAATGGATTTCTAATACAACCTCTCCTCCACCATTTTCTTTGGAGTTTTTGGATGCAACCATAGGAGGTGATTTATTGAGGGCTTGATGTACCGGTTGAGCTTCCATCTTTTTCCATTTTCAAATTTTAACGCATCAACCGAGGAAGTAGTTGGTGCGCTTCCAGTGTTGGGTTCCACTGGTGTGGCAATTCCCCTGAAGAATAATGTTAAGTTTTCTTCTCCAGTGAGGGGTTTTCTTGGGTGGGGGTTTCTGAATCCAAACCCAGTTGTACAAGTTAATCTCTCGCATATAGTGTCGGTTGTCTCTACGTTGACTCCGGTTGCTAAGGAAGGAGGGGTGGTAGGGGCTTCCTTACCTTTGGATGGTTGCGTCACTCCAACCGCCGTAAAGGGTGAGGATTTTAGGGTGAATGGTTAGACCCAATCTCATAAATGGTCAGAAGGTTTTGGTCTATCTAGGGAGGTGGTTGCGTGAAAGTAGGGCGACAAGGCAGCAAGTCCAAAGACCAAAGGTAGGAGGGAGGTGCTGAATCTGGTAAGTTCCATCAACTACAGTGATGTTAGCGTGTCCTCCTAGCTTAGAAAAGGCAAGGCTTACATGTTATAGCGTTGAGGGCTCCTAGAGGGTTCGGGATTGAGGGCTTGGGTTTTTAAGGGTTTGTTAGAATTTTTTCTTGTTGTGGACTGCTTTGGTAGTTCCTGTGTACTTAGGGACGCCTAACATTTTATTATAAAATCTTTATTACTTATCAAAAAACCAATTTTTAATGCATATTTTACTCATTAGTATCCAACACTTTGTAAAGTAACAGCCTTTATATTGCTTATGGTTACAAGCACAGTAGCAGCACTGCTGTTTTTTGAAAATGTCAATGGACCTCTACCATGAACTCTCGAGGTAAAAGACTAAAAACATAAGAAACCTACCAGAACCGAAACATTCACTTTTATATTCTCTATACACATTCATCAACTACACCAACTTTATTCAACCAAATATATATTAGGGAAATTGACACATTGGAGATTCTTTTAGTGACACCATAATATAGCATGTTGGGACACCACTTAACCCAAAATCTTAAGCCTATGGGTCTGAGCCCAACAATGTTGTATTAATCACTCACATTTTCTGTGACATCTTTCCAATGTAAAACTCAATTTTTTTACGCTCACTTACAAGTATATACTCAACAGTATTCCCCTTACGTGTGAGTTCATCATCACATTGCTATGCTCCCCCCTCAAACATATGCTTTTCATCAACCTTATGGGCCGTGTCCAGAATCACTTGTGTGTTATGTAGGTTTACCCGCGCCATGCACCTTGTCCCTACTCCTAGGACTCGTTTGTGCCTGTGCCATGAACCTTTGTCCCTTATTTCAAAGACCATCATCCATGCCCGCACATTACACCTTTATCTCTACTTCAAGGACTCTTGTCAATGCATACGCCACTCCATGCCGCACACCACCATCGATGCAATGTGCGACTCACACTAGTAACATCTTTCCAATGTGGGACTCAAGTCACACAATCTTTTTACACTCACACGTGATTCACTCAAATTAGGGTTACATCCATAGAGTTGCCATAATGTTTCACTATGATAATGAAAGAATACAAGTTTCCTAACCTGAGGTCAAATGTCAAATTTCCCTCTAGAATTCCCGCAAACTCTCTCGAGCCATTGCCATGCGAGGGTCACGTGGAGTTTCTGTCTGCTGCTTTGTTACAATCTTGCTCGAGCAACTGTCAAGTGAAACTTGAGCAGAGTTTCTCTTTACTGCTTGTTCGCTACTCACTCGAGCAACTGTCGAGTGAGGCTCGAGCGAAATTTCTATCTTTTGCTCACTCAAGTGACTATCAAGCGAAAATCAAGCAAAGTTTTTCTCTTTGCCTACAGACCTCTTGACAACTCCACATAACCAGTCAATATCAAAAGCCAAAATATTTGACAATGTCATCATGAATATCCAGGGTTCCTCCGCATAGCCTAGAACCTATTTTCAATATGGTAAACCATGTACCAATTATTACAACAATGATACGGTTCCCTGGTTTTATGAAGCAAAGTGTATTCTGGCACACTATTAATCTATAAGGGTGAGATGAGGGAATAATCTAATCCTCTTGAGGAAGTAATATTCAAAGAATGTCGTGAAGAAGCAGAGGACTAACAGAATATGAAATTACTGGAATCAGGGATATTTGTTATATGAACTGGTAGAAACCGTAAGCACTCTAGTTAAATATATAAGGGATTCCTTGCTGGGCAAGCACGAAGGTGCGTTGGTTTGCTAAGGGAGGTGGCAATACCTAAAAATGTTTTGTTGAAGACTTACATCAACTAAATGTGGTCTCTGTAGTGCTGTTTTTGTTATAATCTCTTCTGATTTTCATGTTCTCAGAAAAACCTCCTCAGGTCCTTTACACTACTCTCTTAAAATTTTTGTTTCCCTATAGATAATAATGATAAAAGAGTGCACTAAAAGAGTCTGTCCATAAAGTACCACCTTGGAGTTTTGGATAAACAATATGAATGACAGTTGGTGTAATGTATAGTTACAAATCTGTCTAATATATTATTGTCTTACCAGATTTTCCCAGTTCCATTCTCCGCCTCGTGCAGCTGGAAAAACATGGTCAATGGTTAAATTTTCATGTGAAGAACAATACCTGTTGAGAAAGGACATATGTCACTTAGTATACAAGCTATGTGACGTAACATCTTAAATGGCAGCATATTTTTTTTTTTTTTTGTAAGTAAAATGGCAGCATATTACTATCAGACTAAAAGGCTGAAGTTTATCATATACTTAAAACTTCATTGGAAAAGGAAAGGAATTAATTCAAGGCAAAGAAAACAGAAAACATAAAAGAGGTTTTGGTGCAACACCAAGTTTGAATTTAACCAATAATTTCCCATATTTAGGTCTGTATTTCAAATATAAGAAAGAAACTAGATGACATTATGCTTCTGGTATCTCCAGAAAATAAATAGCAATAATCATTCAAAAGTGGAATTTTCATCACAAAAGGAGAGGTTGCTTTACAGCAGCAAAGAACAGGTTATCACAGAGAACCCACGAGTAAGAAAGAGAGAAATAACTCCAATCCACGAGGGTTTGCCTGAGAGCCATACTTGAGGCTCATCAAGAGTTTCTGTAATGACTTAGGAAAAAGTAATAGCCACATCTGCGCTATCACCCTCAAAAGACTAGTCAATTTAAAACTTTCATAAAATTACTTATAAAGCTCAGTTTCACCTAGTAAGTAAGCAATGTGGAACTTAGCATCCATGAGTATCTTTTTATAAATCATCACCTCTATGTGGGCAGCTCATCTTCTCAATATGAGACTGTGGTGTTACAACTCCCCTCCCTAAACCCCTGACCTCCTCATCAAGGCCACGTCATGCGGTGCTGACATAGGTGGCTCTAGGCTTTATAAGTAATTCTAGAAAAGTTCCAAATTGACTAGTTCTTTTGAGGTGATAGCGCAGACGTGACAAGTGTTTTTCCCTGAGTCCTTACAAATAATATCAGAGTCACCTAATAATGTCATTGGTACCGTCAACACTGCATGATGTGGCCCTGACAAGGACACCAGAGGTTTAAGGGAAGGAGTTTGTAATATCTCAATCCCATATTGGGAAGATGAGTAGCCCAAATAGAAAGTGAATGGTTTATAAGAAATTTTCATAGGTTCTAAATCTCACATTGCTTACTTACTATGTGAAATTGAACTTCATAAATGATTTTAGAGAATGTCTAAATTGACTAGTCTTTTTGGGGTGATAGCCCAGATATAACTAACGTTTTTTCTTGGGCCATTAATTCTTGGGTCGTTTTTAATGGTCCAAGGAAAAGCGCTAACCACATCTACGCTATCACTCTAAAATGACTACTCAATTTGAAGCTTCATTAGAATCACTTATAAAGCCCAGAGCCACCTAGTAATGCCATGTGGTATTGTCAGCACATTGTACAGTAATACTTACTGACAAGTATAATCGTCCCGATTTAGTATGTTTCTACGACTAAGGGTGCTCTTGATTCTTCTCCTCTTTATAACCTGCAGTAAATTGGGAACCTGGAAGCAGAATTAATATGGTCAGTTTAAGGGGACTAGAGGACACAGGTACAGTAAAAAGGGGAAAGCCTGAAAATTCGAAGAAAAAAAAAATCAAAAATCAAACAAAATAAAATAAAAAGGTGTCAAAGAACAAACATCAATAGTATAATCTCAGGAGCAAAGCAAAACAAAGATTAATAAACCAAAAGTACTCCTTGATTGCATACCCTCAAGACCGCTGGTATGTAGAAGGATCCACTTGGGGAATTTACTGTCTGATCATAATATTCTAGTACATCCGCCTGGATAAAAACAAGTTTAAAATTGAAACGTTAAAACAGGCTTATCTCATAAGTATATGTTCCTAAGTGTGAATTACCAAAAAGGAAAGACAGGGAGAAAGGAGAAGCAGGTAAAGTGCCAACTTCCAATGACAATTTAGACAAAAGGACTATTAAGCACGGAGAAAGATAGCATTTATGTTGTGATTGCAGATGCAAAGTAGTAAAAATTTAGATGTGTAACACACCGACCTAGCAGAGCATATGAAGGCTATTAATTATCCATTTTGATTTTTGACAGACTAAACAAGCTATTCACTGATCAAAAAAGTTTTATATACTTGAATGATATCCAAGGTTTCCTCATTTTTTATTTATTTATTTATTTATTTTTATAAAATAAAGTTTCCATGAAAAGTAAGTAATTGCATAAAGAGCGCAAATGATAATACCAGCAAGGTTACTTTGCTAATGTCCAAAACTCCAACATGAATAAGTGATCAAAGAAATCTAACCTTCTCCATGAATTCCAAACAAATAGCACGCTTCCAGCAGACAACATTGATTGGCCTGGCACAGGACAACAGTGATCAGAACCTTAAGCAAACAACCATGCAAGTCCTTCTGGAGTGGTAGAAAGGAACGAGAAAAAGAAGAATTAACTCAAGCTCTTAAGACCGTTCTTGGAAAAAAGTTTCAAATGTGAACATCTCTTTAAACATAAAAAAATGTTAAAGTGGGGGCTATTTTGTCAAGAATTACTCAGTGTGTGGCATAAACATTTGTTCCATGACCCTATTTCTATACTTCTTTCTTTGGTAAATATTCAAAACAAATAAGAGTGTACCTCATCTTTTGTTCTTCAATTTCATTATGCTGACAGGATCTTCCATTATTTAATATGGTTGTCAAATATTTTCCCTGAATCTATCTCTTAGATATCTAGAAGTATTTGAACTTTCGGGAGAAAATTGCCTGATCGGAACTGAACTTTCTGTGACTATGCCTGACGGCAGCCAATTTTTATTCATGTAAAATGCATATAATTTATTTTACCTAGAATAGAATACATAAATTAGAGCCAGAAACAACTCAAATGCATATTGATGAAACTGTCAGGAAAGAGATGAGTACTGTGCTTAAAAGATTTCTTAGTTTAATAAAATATATATATATATATATATATATATATATATATATATATATACTAAACAAAGAATAAAAAAGTGATAAAGTGGAATACAATAAGCAAGTGGGTCATAAGAAAAACGGACCTGTATGAGATGTCCAAGACCAGCCCTCTGAAATCAGCTAAATCATCCCTCTTAAACTCGTCATCGTAACCAACACCATCATCCTCGTCATAAACACCTTCATCATCACTAACATTAAGGCTTGCCTCCGCACTGAAATTGCTGGACTTGTTGTTCACAGATGAAGAAGAAGAAGAGAAGAAAAGTCGAGTTTTTGTAGAGCCAAGAAACCTGAGCCCGCGCATGTGGGTTTGAACTGATCTGAGCTTAGAGTGAAATGGGTCTTTGGGTTCCAACCCAAGTGACACTCCCTCGCCACTGAAGAACAGCTTCAAGCGTCCCTGTGTTATGAACTGTGCCATTCACAAAATCCCACAACGTTTATAGTTGGGCGATAAAGTGATTAAAAAAGAGGACTTTCTCTTTTGTCTTTGATTCGGTTTCCAACTTCAGTTACTCAATGCAAGTGTTGTACTGTTTGAACTTTGAACAGTTCACAAAACCACCTCTCTCAGGGAAAAAACCATTACCACATATTATTTTCAAATATTCCAGAATATCTTCCTCACTATAGGTGAATTGACGTATTCACCCTCCGATTGATTTTGAATTTCTCACAAAATTTTGAAAGAAAAAATGGCTAAATTGACACCGTTTCTTTTCTTCTGAGCAGCTCAGGAAGGAACGAAGAGAAAAAACATTAAAAATTCTGCCCTGCCCGCACAAAGGGCCTCATGGGTGGGAGCCTTGGGCATTCAAAACCCAACCCAGAGGCTCTAGCGATGTCACTCTTCCCTCTCATAAGGTTTCTGACCTCATTAATCCAATGGATGGATTTTGTTTATTTTTGCATTATATTTTATTTTGTTGAAATTTGATATCGATTAATCGATGCGTTACAAAAATAGGAGTGTAAACGAGCTGATCTAGTCGTGAACTTACTCGAAATCGGCTCGAATAAACTCAACTCGTACTCGAGTCGATTATTAAATGAGCTACTCATGAACACGAAATTTGGCTCATTTAAACTTAATCGAGTCGAGCTAAGTTTATACGAGTTTGTTAATATATATTTATATATATATATATATAAATTTGTTAATATATAACTTATTTTTATAATATAGCATATTAACAAACAATATACTATATATAAGCATAAATTAAGTAACAAATAAAAATGATTATTGGTCGGTATATATTAATTGATTATATATAATTTATTGGTTATATGTATATAAAATAGTAAAATGAAAAAATATCAATACTTAATTGTTAGTCATATGATATAATGACAATCCATATACTTATTCATGTAATATAATAGGATTATAGGACTATATGATCATATAATAATATAACATTGCGGTATTTGGCGTGTAATCACTTTATTATATGTTATAAGTATTATCATTAGGTATTTAATAATCATTACATCATTTATTTTTATTTTTTTGTAAGTTATATAGTTTAACATACAATAAAAATATATATTGTTTATATATTATATACTGTAATATTAATTTTTAAATGAGCTCACCCCTCTCTTTTATTATTATATGTTATAAGTATTATCATTAAATATTTAATAATCATTACATCATTTATTTTTATTTTTTGTAAGTTATATAGTTTAACATACAATAAAAATATATATTGTTTATATATTATATACTGTAATATTAATTTTTAAATGAGCTCACCCCTCTCTTTTATTATTATATGTTATAAGTATTATCATTAAATATTTAATAATCATTACATCATTTATTTTTATTTTTTGTAAGTTATATAGTTTAACATACAATAAAAATATATATTGTTAATACGTTATATACTGAAATATTAATTTTTAAATGAGCTCACCCCTCTCTTTTTTATGTTAAATAAACTATATAACTTACAATAAAATCGCCCGAGCATAGCTTAAATTTTAACACTCGTCATGAGCTCAAACTCTGCTCGGCTTGAGATCATTTAGTTAACTTGAACTTAAATTTTAACGTCAGGAACTCGAACTCGGCTCGGACTCGTGATAAATAAGCTCAAACTCGTGATAGATGAGCTCGGCTCTGAATCGGGATCGTGATAAATTTAAATGAGCCGAGCTTGCACAAACAATACTCGCTCAAGCTCAACTCATTTACAGCCCTGTACAAAAACGTTGGAAGCAAACCCATAATTTGACAACTTGGAAAACTCCGTATTATTACAGGGGCTTTTTATTCTTCTTCTTCTCCTCAATAATCCCTTCATCGAGACAGACAAGTTATGGAACCAAAGCATCTGGCCATCTTGCCACTTGTGACAGTGTGAGGAATAAGAAGGGATGAACCCCAACCCATTACAAGAAGGAAAGCTTATAGAAAGTAGCTGCTAGACATTTCATGTTCAGAGACATGTATAATGCTAAACATAGCCACCATTAACGCGAATAACCTGCCCATTAACCCACTCACTGGCGTCAGTAGCCAAAAACCCAACAAGAGGTGCCACATCTTTCGTCTCACCCAGCCTGCCAAAGGGGCAATCCTCAATCACACTCTTCATCTGCTCCTCTGTCCTTCCAACGAGAAATAGATCTGTGGCAATTGGCCCCGGCGCTACACAGTTTACAGTAATTCCAGTCCCCTTGAGCTCCTTTGCCAGTATCTTAGTCATCGTATCCACCGCGGCCTTTGATGCTGCGTATGCGCTAGTGCATGGCTTCAACGAACGCACCAAGGACGATGATAGCAGTATAATTCGACCCCCACCACCGCGTTTGAGCCGGTTTGCTGCCTCTCTGGCGCACAGGAATGTCCCTCTGGCATTCACACTAAAACAAGCGCACACAGACTGGATTAGATTTTTGGAAATATTAACAGGACTTGTGCTCAACATGTGGCTTATTATCCTTGTTGTTGTTTGAGAATAAAACGCTATAATTTGGACTACCCGACCATGTTTTGGTGCAAAGAGTTACCTGAAGATATGATCAAAATCCTCCACAGAAGTAGAGAAATGCTACAATTCCCACCACCATCCCACCCCAATCCCACCAACACTAAAGTGATTATACTTTTTTATTTAATAAATCAATTTTCACTTCTTACACTTAAGAGTGGTATCGTGACCGGGGCCTCCCGAGGGATCGGCCAAGCCATCGCGCTCCACTTAGCCTCTCTCGGTGCTAAACTTGTCGTCAACTACACCTCCAACTCAACCCAAGCCGACCTTGTAGCCTCTGAGATCAACTCCGCCTCTGTTTCTCCCAACAACCCACTAGCCATCACGGTCCGTGCCGATGTATCCGACCCAACCCAGGTGAAGTCTCTCTTCGACAAAGCCCAGGAGGTATTCAACTCGCCCGTCCACATCTTGGTCAACAACGCGGGAGTTGCAAACCCCAAGAACTCAACACTTGCTAATACTTCTGTGGGAAATGCTACAATTCCCACCACTATCCCACCCCAATCCCACCACTCCTAAGTGTAAGAAGTTGAAAATTGATTTATTAAATAAAAAAGTATAATCACTTTAGTGTTGGTGGGATTGGGGTGGGATGGTGGTGGGAATTGTAGCATTTCCCACAGAAGTATTAGCAAGTGTTGAGTTCTTGGGGTTTGCAACTCCCGCGTTGTTGACCAAGATGTGGACGGGCGAGTTGAATACCTCCTGGGCTTTGTCGAAGAGAGACTTCACCTGGGTTGGGTCGGATACATCGGCACGGACCGTGATGGCTAGTGGGTTGTTGGGAGAAACAGAGGCGGAGTTGATCTCAGAGGCTACAAGGTCGGCTTGGGTTGAGTTGGAGGTGTAGTTGACGACAAGTTTAGCGCCGAAAGAGGCTAAGTGGAGCGCGATGGCTCGGCCGATCCCTCGGGAGGCCCCGGTCACGATGGCAACTCGGTCTTGGAGTGGTGAAGATGGGGCGCCTGTGTTGGCAGCATTGCTGGTTTCTGAAGCCATAATAAGGTTAGAAAATGGAGAGAACGAGAAGGATTCTTATATATATTTTCAAGACATGTGCATTTTTCATTACGACTCCATATTCTACCATAAAAGTAGTTTAGAATCATTTAGTCCTATGGAATCATATGAAAGAATACGTCAGACATTGCGTCATATATGACTAGTAGTGATGGCTACAGGCTTTAAGCGTCTGACCTCACCTCAGACTAGTCATGATTCAAAATTTCAAATGGCATTTTCCAAGGCCATGACGTTTTGGAAACCACTAGATTGCAGATGATTCCGGCCGGAGTTAGATACTCCTTTTCCTCTGCCGCAGATAAATACTTCAAAGCATTATGCAATTAAAGTTTCCCCTTCCAATTCACTCATAGATACCATACCAATAGAAAATGAATCCACAAATTCAGGGTCAGATGATGAGCAGATACGAGAAGATGATTTTTTTATTTTCCCAAGTGGTTCAAATTTATTAAAAGTGTACAGGAGCGCAAACCCTATTACATAAAAAAGTATACAAGAAAATCTCTAACGTATAAAAAAAGAACAAAACTCTAAGAACTCAAAGAAATTAAAAATGGGCAAACTATTGCAGGCTCCTATGATCCTATCCATGTGTAAAGGGGATTGGAGCATCTTTTCCAACTCTAGCATTGCAGTCTCACTATTTAGTCTATTTTCAAAACTCCTGGCATCTCTTTTCTCCAAATACACCATATTAAAGACAAAGAGGCCGACCTCCACATTTTCAAACCTTCTGTCGTCTCCAACTCACCAATAATTGTCTAACTCTATGAGGCATAACCCACCAACATCAAACAACTGAAAAAGTGAACTCCATAAATCTCTTGCAATTTCACAATTTAGAAAGAGGTGATCAATAAATTGTCTACTTTTCTTATAAATACCGCATCAATCCATCACAATTACATTCCTCTTCCGTAGATTGTCTAAAGTCAAGATTTTCCCTAAAACTCCCACCCACCCACACAAAGAACAAGTGAAATGAAATGAAAGGAGAAAAAAAGAAAGAAATACAGAGCAAGACTAGAAGGCGTAGAAGTGAGAGTGGAGAGAGATGTTCAAACAACAAATCCACCATTCACCCTAATGACCTGCCCATTAATCCACTCCCCAGCATCACTAGCTAAAAATCCCACGAGGTGAGTTACATCCTTGGGCTCCCCAAGTCGGCCTAGAGGACAGGCATCCACAATCCTCTTGATCGTTTCCTCAGATTTACCCTCGAAGAACATGTCAGTTGCCACAGGCCCTGGTGCAACAGCGTTGGCAGTTACTCCCGTACCCTTGAGCTCCTTAGCCACTATCTTTGTCATTGTCTCCACGGCTGCCTTGGAGGCTGCATAAGCTGCGTACCCTGGTAGAAGTGATCCAACAACCGAGGTCGATATCATGATGATTCTTCCACTGCCTCCACGTTTCAACCGATTAGCAGCCTCTTTACAGCAGAAGAATCCACCTTTGGTGTTGATATTAAATATCATATCCCAATCCTCCACTGTCGTATTGGCCAAAGTTGGGTACTTTGGATCAAGCACCCCAGCACAGTTTACAAGGATATGGATTGAGCCAAATTCTTGTTCAGCACTATCGAAGAGCAGCTTCACCTGATCTGGGTCTGAAACATCTGCTCGAACTGCGATTGCTTGAGTCTGAGAAACGGTAGCCGAGGCGTTGAGCTCAGACGCCAGAAGATCTGCTTTTGTTGAGCTTGAAGCATAATTGAGCACAACCCTTGCACCAAGAGAGTGGAGGTGGATGGCGATGGCACGGCCAATGCCACGTGAGGCACCGGTTACGATTGCTACCCGGCCGTCAAGTCGAGAAGAAGAGGAAGCGTGTTCCCTGCTAATTTCCCCAGCCATAATGGAGATTCAGTGAGTTTGAGTTTGAGTTTGGAAACAATGAAAATCGTTTTCGATTGTTTTGCGGTTTAGAAATGATCCAGGATATATGTAATGCTTTTTATAATTAAAAATTACGAAAGGACTCGTGAGAGATTGGGTAGCTTCATAGATCTGAATGTGGAAATCGTCAAATCCTCTCTTCCCGAGCAAAATAGCCCAATTTTTTTTTCTTTTTATCTTTTTTAATTTTTTTGGGGGCAAAATGGGTCAAACATTTGATAGACACAGCAAGTTGCATCACTGCAAACGTAAGGATCTTTTTTGGGAATTAATTTAGCCTTGAATGGAGCAATAATGACTTTGCCCCAGGTTACCACTTGATGACAAAGTGGTTACATCACTGCATACGTAATAAGGAATAAGGAAGTAGCCACCTTGAAGAAGAATAGCTCAATATAAACAACGTCTTATGAAATGAATTTCATTAATTTGAATCTTCACTCTCCCTCTTGTATGAATATATAAAAAATGATAATAATAAATAAGGAAGTAGCTATTGTTAAAATACACTAAAAGCCTAGAAGAAAAAAATTTATTTTGTTTATTTTGCTGGGGACGAAAGATAATTTATAATAATTTAATTTAATTCTTATGAAGCATTTATTTATGGGAGATGCTCAGGCTTTTTTTGATTGGTTACTTCACATGAAAAGCCAAAGAATCGTTGCGTCACTGCATACGTAAGGCTGTTTTTTGGTTGGGTACTTCACATGAAAGGCCAATGATCGAAACTTATAGAAAGTCAAAGGCGGCTGAGTTGTAGAAATATAGATCATAATTCCTAATTAACATTTTATTGATCTGCACTTGAAAAATAAATCTCTATAGACTAGTGAGTTTCTCTTGGGCGCATAATGACAAAATTTTTCGTTTAAACAAATAGCTAGACATCCACGTAGATTCGGGCACAGAATCTCGGCGACCAACGATGAGCCTCCAAATCCTCTTCCCTACAACCTCCCGACACCGTCGACAGAAATTCAACCTAAGCCTCTTCCTCTCTCAGGATCTCTCCCTCTCGCTGGCCGTTCTCCCCTCTCGCCCCACTAGTAGTTTTCGGTGATTAGATATGGTCGGTGATCACATTTGGTCCGGTGATTTGGGGCTCTCGACATTCTGGTTCAACTGGAGATGGTGAACGACGATGTGGTCGGGGTCGAACCCAAGTCGGCCACATGGTGGCACGGCTTCCACCTGGGCTACGCCGGGTTTGGCTATTTGGGTCGGGTTGGTGGTCGAGGCTGGGTTTCCGGCATGAAGACGCCCATCTCTCTCCCTCGATCTCTTCATTTCACTGCAAAGAAATTGGGTGTTTTGCATCTATTTGATTTTCTTGCTTCATGCTTACATGTCAACTTCTCATTAGTAGGTCAAAAAAAACCTAGTTTCTGCTACGACCGAATTGAAGTTATCCCCATGAAATTTTTGTTGGTGTTCACTAAAAAAGCTACATAGGATCTATAAATTATTGCCACATGTCCAACAACAATCCCCTACGAAGGAGAGGTCCCTATGACCACTTCCTTTCTTCGTAGGTGGGTCGTGGGATGGAATTTTCGACAACCACCCACTTGCATATGGGGGTTTTCCTTGACCCGCCCAAAGTAAGAGAGGATGGGTTCATTGGGTTGCGAGAGACTTACCCACCCCTTATGACCACTTTTGCAGCAAAAAAGGAGGTGGTCGGTGGTCGGTGGGGTGGAGTGAAGGGTCTTGCAACTCACCCTTTTTGGCCCTTTGGGAACCTCCACGAGGGTGGAGTTGGGTTGCAGGGAACACCACCCGCCATGAAGATGTTTTTGTTCCCATAGCCACTCTTTTATTTTTCTTTTCTTTTTGATGAAGTGATAAACCACAACAATCAAATTTGTATTTAACACTACAATCTTAGGGTTTTATTTGTTAATATGTTTTGCGGAGTGTTTTTTATTTTTTGTTTAAAAAATATACATCATAAAGATAAAAACAGTTTAGAGTATTTTGTGTTTTGAAATGTTTGTTAATGTTTTTATTTTGATAATAAAAACCAAAAGAGAAGAGGAAAAAAAAAGAAGTAATAACAATAATAAACGGACTAGTTGCAAGGCATCACCTTATTAGGATGGACGTGTAAGCTGAACATAATAATGTTTCCTTTGTCCTATATTATTGGTCATCTATTAAATTTTAGGATGTCTTAAAATACTGTCGACTTTAAAAATTTAATGATGACACTTTCCTACTTTAATAATTTATTTTATTTGAAAATCCAATACCATATTTACATTTGTTATATTTGAGTTCAAATTAAGGAAAGTAATTTTATAAACTTACCATCTCTCTCTCTCTCTCTCTCTCTCTCTCTCTCTCTCTCTCTATATATATATATATATATATATATATATATATATATATATATATTAGCATATTTTAACGTAAAAAAAAAAGAGACAAAAGTACATATAATCCACTCAAATTACCAATTCATTGTCAATGTCCCCACAAATTACCAATTGTGTCAATATCTCCCGTAAACTACCAAAAAATGTCAATGTCCCTCTAATGACAAAAATACCCTTTATAAAATTATTAAAAAACTAAAATAACAAAAAGTTATACAAAAATAATAAATAAACAAAAAATTTAAAACATATAATAAATATAAATAAATAAAAACTGGTTTTTTTTCTCCTTTTTTTTTTTTTTTAATTTTCGTTACTTTTCTTAATTTGTTTTTCGTTTTTCTTTATTTTTGTTTTTTTGTTTTTATTTTTTAGTTTTAGTTTTTATTTTTTAGAATTTATAAGGACATTTTTGTCTTATTGAAAAAAAAAAATTATGGTTACTTTTGTCTTTTTGTTGGTCTTAGGGGTACATCGACATAATTGGTAGTTTAAGGTGACATTGATAATTGAGTGGTAGTTTGAAGGGATATATGTAAAATTTCAAAAAAATAAAAATAAAAAAACTAGAAAAAAAAAAAAAAGTAAGTAGCAGATTTTAGCAAAGTCAGCAAAGCATTATGGCAAATTTGGAGGAAGAAACTAACCTGGGATGAGAATAGGCATGCCCTTTTCCTTCGATATGTGCTTGAAAATCCATTGATTCTGGACAAGTTCAGGTCTTCAGATGAGGAGGTGAATTAAGGATTGGTTCTGAATGATGAATTGAATGGTTTATTCAAGAAGCTAACGCTGAATAGAACATGCTCGCACAGAAATAGGCCATCAAAAGGATCTGCTGTCTTATTCACCTGAGAAAGAACATCAAATTTGAGAAAAGATCAAAATATGAAGAATATTAGCAAGTTCCAACAGTTTCTGACATTTAATTCTGAAACTTGAGTTTGTTCCTTAGTTCTGCTCAAGAATCCACACACTTTCCTAACGAGAATAATATATTAGAAATGACAGTAGCCATTGCTCCAAATAAGAATAAAATAAAGTATAAAGAACTGAATGTCCCAAGTGATTTGCTAAGGCTTTGGTATGTTAAGCTACGTCGTAAATCACAAATTATAGGAAAAAACAAAAAAGAAGCTACGGTCCTGGGATCGAGGTTCCCGGAACTAAGGGCTTGTTTGATAACCTAAATAAGTAACATAACATTACAGAATAGTGGCCGTCATTATTCACAATTTTTATTTTATTTTTTACATTTTTCAATAACAATCAACACCAAAACATTCTCACTTTTTTCACTTTTTATATCACATCAATAATTTTTTATTACAATTCAAATAAAAAAATTCACTACAATACAAAATTTTTTCACTTTTTTATACAAATTATTTTTATTTTATATCACATCATCACTTTTTACTAATTTCAAAACTAACTCACTACTCTGTTCTGTTCTTTGCCAAAGAAGCCCTAAAATTGTAAGCGAGGGAAAAATTCAAAAGAACATTTTTTGGATAGGTAAAAATTTTAAAAAATTTCTCCCCAAGCTTCAACATGGTTCTGCCCATGCCTGCAATTTTCTTAATTTCGGCCCTTCATTTAAAATAAACGGCCTTTCATTGACGGGAGCACAAAAAAAATATAAAAGCAAAAGAAGATAAGAGGTGATTGGTCATTTCAAAGGGTGTTTGGGCGGCCGACCATTCCCTCACCCCTTGACAGCATGGCCACTTGAGTAGTTGGGGTGGTCGGCAAAGGAAAAAACCAAAAAAAAAAAAAAAAAAAAAAAAAGAAAAAAAAGAAAAAAGAAAAAGAGCTTTAGGAGTGGTTGTCCACCCTCATATCGTTTGAGGGGTGGTCGGCCACCCTAAGGACGCTCAACCCTTTACAGGGTGAGTGGGTGGATGGATCAACTCAGCCACTCTTTTGGGCTCGTCAGCCACCGCATAACTTTTTTGGCTTTTTTGTTTTATTTTTAATTTTTAGTGTTTACGTGGCTCAATTTAGGAACCTCAATCCTTGGTCGTGATCTCCCTGCCCAAGTTACGCTATTATTTGCTTTCCTTGAAAACAACAGTGCCTGACAGGGTTACCTTTTTAAAGCTCCGGAAATAAAAAGGGAAAGTCTTGCCATATCTCCTGGAGTCACCATCAACGATGCCAAAGTCCCTCAAATTTGTGGAAAATCTTGAAATAACCAATTTCTACTACTGACATACTAGCTTGTGTCATCAACAAGATCTGCTTAGAGAGAGAGAGAGAGAGAACAATGGAAAATATAAACTTGCAGAAGTCTTCAAAAACAATAGAGAAACAATTAAAATGCTTGGAATCTGATTGAGGGACTAACGAAACAAAAATTAGCAATCAAAAATTAAGTTGAGACTGGAGGTCTTACCACAGTATTAAATACTCTGATATTTAATATGTTTTGCAGGATCCAATAAATTTCCTCTTTTCTTGATCAACTTTCTTCAGTCATAATTACCAGTAATCTCTACATGAACATATACCACCTTCAAAATGATGAAAACGATATGCATCCCTTACTACAATAGCTCGATTTGAAATCTTTGACACATACTTAATCCAATTATGGCAATCATTACAGACACGAAGATTCTTAAACACACGCACGGGTATCGTACTTGACAAGCTAAGGAGTCCAAAAGCAATTGCCAATTTCTCACTATGAATATGTACTGTTGGGTCCTTCTGTCCTTGCTCCACATTGTTCAAAAGGGTATAGCGGTCCTGCACGTAGCCAATTTCAGCTGCCTGTTTAGTCAAATCTCCTAAGTATTCATATACCTTATCTGCTAGTGGATGGAGACGGTCACCAACAAAGAATGCATGAACTGAGTTCTTAACTTCAATCCAGCTCCGGCCGGGCTCTTTCTTCACACCCCTGTCTTTCATCATTTGCCTTGTCCTATCCCTACTGTCCCATTTCCCAGAGACTGCATATATATTTGATAAGAGAACATAAGTGGCTGAATCTTCAGGTTCTAATTCTAGAAGATGACGTGCAGCGAACTCTCCAATTTCCATGTTCTTATGAACTATACAAGAACTTAAGAGGGTCCTCCAAATCATTGCATCTGGTTTAATTGGCATATCCTCTATGATTTTTCTTGCACGGCTCAAAAAACCAGCCCGGCCAAGAAGATCCACAACACAAACGTAATGCTCAGGTTTAGGCACTAAGCCATGCTCTTTGCACATGGATTCAAAGTAGCCAAGCCCCTCGTTCACCATACCCACATGGCTACAGGCCGACAAAACTCCCACAAAGGTAACATGGTTAGGCATCATACCAAGCCTTTTCATCTCCTCAAAAAGATGTAGTGCTTCAATACCACATCCATGTTGAGAATAGCCTGTAATCAAGGCATTCCACGAGACCTCATTTTTTTCAACCATTGCAAGAAACTGCCTCTTGGCATCATCCATACTACCACACTTGGCATACAATGTGATCAAAACATTAGAAACCTCAGTTTCTGAATCATACCCAGTTTTTAGAATCATAGCATGGATCTGCTTCCCTTGTTTAGTATTTGCTAGATTGGCAGCTGCACTAACTGCAGAGCCAAAGGTGAATAGATTAACTTCTACTCCAGCTTTGTTCATTTGAGCAAATACCTGCAGTGCTTCCTCACAGTACCCACTCTGTGCAAACCCTGATATCAATGCATTCCATGATATGTTATCTTTATCATCAATTTTCTCAAATGCTAAGTATGCTTCCTCTACTCTACCACATCTAGAATAAAGACTAACAAGTGCATTGCTGAATGAAAGATCATCTGAGTAACCAGAGACATACGATTGAGCGTGGATTTGTCGTCCTTGATTGAGTGCTTGAATACCGGCACATGCACTAATTGCACTTGAAAATCCTATATTATCAGATCGGATCCCTCGATTCTGCATTTCTTCAAAAAGTTTAAGAGCTTCGGCAAACATTTCATGCTGTGCATAGCCTGCAATCATAGCAGTCCAAGAGACAACATCTTCCTCAGTTAATCTTCTGAGAATTTGCAGGGCAGTATCAAGTTTTCCAAGCTTAGCATACATATCTATGAGGACACTGCAGACGTACACATTGAGCTGAAAGCCAGTCTTCATGACTTGAGTATGAATCTGCTCTCCTAGATCAAGAGCTCCAGAAGAGGTACAGGTTTTCAGTATACTTGGATAAGTGAATTGATTGGGTATCATGCCTTCAATCTGCATCTGTCTAAATATCTCAAACGACTCACTCAGATTACCTAACTGCCCATAAGCAACTAACATAACGTTCCATAGGACCACATTTTCAGTCTCTGTTGTAAGGAAAAATTCATGGGCAGTATCTATATCTGAGCACTTCACATAGAGATCCAGCAGAGAACCTTCAAGAATAATATCTGAAGACATTCCAGATTTTATTGCATATGAGTGGAATTGCCTCCCTGTATCGAGCGCTCCAACAGATGCACTGGCACTCAACAAACTTGCAACTGTAACACAATCTGGTCTCAAGAAATCAAGCTGCATTTTCTTAAACAATTCCAGAGCTCTATAACTAAATCCACACTGAGCCAGCCCTGAGATGAGTGAATTATATGAAACCCTGTCCCTGTATCGCATTGTGCTGAAAATCTGTTCAGCAGATATCAAGTTTCCTGAGCGGGAATACAATGTCACAAGAGCATTGCACACGTACATCTCAGAAGAAAATCCCCCCTTAAAAACAAGCCCATGAAGCTGCTCTCCCACCTCAAACAACTGTATCTTGGTGCAGGCACTTAGAACGCTTGAAAAGATATAAGGAGTAGGGGTCAATCCTGATGTATGCATCTGGCAAAATAGGAGAATAGATTCTACTTCATGTCCATTCTGAGATAAACCTGACATTATCGCCACCCAAGAAACACTATCCTTCAAATATAATCTATCAAAGATCTTTTTAGCATAATCTATGAAGCCATTTTTCGAATACAAATCAATCAACGGGTTACATACAAGCGTGCTAGCACCAAAACCATGATAAATAATCCTCGCATGAATCTGCTCCACATACTGGAAAGCAACATTACCACCACTGCACGCCCTTAAAACTCCAGCAAATGTTGTTTCATTCGGATTCACATTCTCAGCCATCATTCGGCAAAAGAGACCCAATACCTGACCACTCCACTTGTTCACCCCAAGCACATTAATTATTTTATTCCAGGAAGATACACTTCTATTATGCATATCATCAAAAACCTTAACTGCAACATCTAAATCACCACCCGCAATATAGATATCAATAATTCGGTCACACAAAACAGGTTCCGAATCAAAACCCAACTTCAAAATCTTTCCGTGAAGCTTCTGCCCACATACTAAAGACCCAGAATTCAAACACCCTTCTAAAAGCCATAGATAGGTCTGAAAATTCGCACGAATCCCACGCTCTTCCATGATATGGAGGAAATCAACTCCCTTTGAATTTTCTTCATTTTCTTGGACTGGAAATTCGTCGAACGCATGGGATACGGCGGTGTTACTAAAACCAGCTAAATCTATTCCGAGCAAAACATGGTTTTGCATAAAAGAATTGCAAAGTGGGATTACCTTATGAAACGTTGTAGCGGGTTTCAGAGTGCTTTGGCGTTTGAATGCACGCGGGAAGTGATAGAACAAGGAATATGGGAAGGACCCACGAAGAGAAAGTGGAGCGAGAAGCATTGGAGGAGGATTCTTGGAAGATAAAGAGTCAGCATCTAATCTCCAAAGACCAGCTTCTTATCAGCCATGATGAAACGAAAGGCCTTCTAAAGACGGTTCTTCCCACATTCATGGCCTCAGCCTCAGGACCACTGCAAAGACCTTTAAAGATGGTTCACACCTTTCTACCGAACAAACCAATCAAGCAAAGCAAATGTCTGCAGTGATGTTTAAGACAAAGAAAAGAGGGAGAGTGTATGCATAACGCTTCCTGACGAGCATCGGTGACCGTGGATACAATTATTCTTATCAACATTCGATATATTTCTTTGTCAAGGTCTACTGGTTTTCCAAGCTAAATCTATGATAGAGTTTCTAAAACTTAATTATAATTATAATTATTATTATTTTCAATTTAGATTTTATTTTTTTAATATTTATCATTTTTAGAATATATTTATTTTTTCACTCTATTTCAAAATAAAGTTATTATCGTAAATAAAATTATTTGATCAAATTAAATAAGGAACATAAGAAATATTGGCAATTCATTAAAAATAAGGGGGTGGGGGAGCATACTTACTTCATCTGATGTCGCATCTTTTATCCTTCCAAATTATTTATTTTTAACAGATAACCCTTCTAATTAAAGGTTTACATCCAGGTAAATATTAACTAGTTATATATATTATTCGTAATAATTCACTTTTTACACCCGCAAATAAATATTATTAGTAAAAAGTACTATCCGCATATGCCTATCAAAAATAAGGATCAAATTAATTTTGAAATTTTATTATTATTTTTTTGAAATCGAAGACACACTTTCTTAGTACTCAATTATTTTATTTATTTTTTGGCTAAATCAAAGCTAGCTTAAAATTTGAATTTCAAGAATACCCGAAAATGTTTATTAAATAAATTTCCATTGGCAGGCCCAGCCCTCAAGTGGGAGAGTGAGACCCACCACCAACAGAGCTCCCCCGCTTCTCCAACGGTCAACACCTCCTTAACCGTCTCCGTTCGGTAATTTCTCCCAAAACTTTAACATTGAAGGCGACACCGTTTTGGACCTTTCCTTTTCCCTTCGTTTAAACTTCGTGGACCCTGTAGAGAAACCCTAGAAGAAGAAGAAGAGGAGGAGAAGCAATGGCAATCGCACGAACCGGAGTGTACGTCGACGACTATTTAGAGTGTAAGGCTCTCCGAGACTCCTCTAATTTTTCCAAATTTTTTCTCAAATTTAATTTCGCCTAAAAAGAAACTTTTGGAGATTTCCACAGACGCAAGCACGTTACCCGCTGAGCTTCAGAGGCTCCTCAATACCATCCGAGAACTCGACGAACGCTCCCAATGTAATGCGCTCATTCTTCTACTTTTCTAATTTTCCAATATCTTATTATTATTATTTTATCATTTTGTGTTTGTTGTTGAAAATTTTGATTTTTTTGGGGGTGAAAGCGACGATAAACCAGACGAGGCAGCAGACCAAGTACTGCTTGGGATTTGCTTCACAGAGCTCAAAGAAAGGGAATAATCATAATAACAATAATAATTACTATTATAGTAATAATAATTATAATAACCATCAAGAAGACGAGGCAGCGATTGAGAAAATGCGAAAGGATATTGAGACAAATCAGGATAATGCGTTGAGTTTATGCACCGAGAAGGTTTTGTTAGCTCGGCAAGCTTATGACCTGGTAGGCTTCTTTCATTGTTATTAGCTTTTATGCATTGCTCAAACAATGTTGTGTGTTATCACGGTTTTATTTTATAATTGGTGCAAAGGATTAATGAGTTTTGATGGTAAGGTTTTTGTGCTTTTCTCAACATACTTTTTTTTTTTGATAAGTAACACATACGAAATGGAAACATACTTGGAGTGTGCATAGTTCATGAATAGGGAATGGTTTTGCTTTTCTATTAGAATTTGTTCAAATATGTGGTATTTGAGGTTGAAAGAGGAATCACAATCGAGCAATGCGTGCTTGAGGTGTAAGGGCTCTAGGATTACCTTGTTTATAAGTATTATAGCAAATAATAAAAGTGATTATGGGAAAGGTTTCTCTAAAGCCTTCTTTTTTTAATAAGTAATCGAGATGTCATTAAAAGTGTAAGGCGCCTTTAGGTACACACGATCTCTAAAGCCTTCTTAAAGTAAAAGGTTTACCACATCATTGCAACTAATAAGTTTTTCAAAAACATATAAAAGGTTCCATTAGGGACAATGTTACCAATATCAGAACTATAAATGGAAAATGTTGGTGAATAAGTCACTTCATTGTATGTTCACACCCATCTGTGATTTAAATGCTTGATGACTATTCAATTTGAGGTTCATTTTTCCATACCACATCATTCTAACAAATATGGGCGCCCCAAATACTTGTCAAACGAATAATCTTGTGTTGAAATTCTGTTAGTCGCCTCTATGGTTGCTCTCTGAAGGTTTTTTTTCATGTATTATATAACTTTATGGAGAGGTTCTCATTTAAAACTTTAGTTATGGGGAACTTCAAATGGGAAAGAAATGTGAGAATTAGTGGTATAGAGATGGTAGCCAAGCAAAACAAGATCATAGAGGTGCTATGCAATTATCTTAGACTCATATGTCTCCTTTAATTTACATAAAGAAATTAACAAAATCCTTTTCAATAGAATGTATGCAGAGATAAATTCACGGATGAATAAAGCTGAGTTATGATAATGGTAATCATAAGTCTGCTTAGGGATGTAATCTAGCCGAGCCGAGCCGAGTCGAGTTTGAAGATTTCAAGACTGACTCATTTATGAGTCGAGCTTGAATTCGAGCCGAGCTATAAATTGCATGTTCAAGCTCGGCTCGTTTAAAACTCGAGCGAGCTCGAGCTCAAGCTCGAGTTCGTTGAAAATGACATTCGAGCCGAGCCGGGTTACTGGACAAGCTCGGCTCAATTAGAGCTCGATGTAGACTATTAAATTTTTCAATGAGTAATTAAAGCAGAATTCAAACCCAAGTTTATGAATAACCTCTATGCATTTATTAATAACAAAAATATATAATATGTAACTATATAAGGCATATTATAAAATATAGTACATAACTATAGTTTATAAGTAACAAATTAACAATATGTTATTATATATAAGTAGAGAGTATAAACTATGGTATATGTATAACGTGAACAAATAGTAAGTCTAATATATTCTATATAACTAAATAACTAAAATATATGTATAATATATAACTATTGTTAACCATGTGTGATGTGATATTTGTGTTTATATATATATACATATGCTAACTATTTAATATTGTTATATTGTTATATACTAACTATTAATAACTTAATATGTTAATTTAACATACTAAATATTGTTATCAAAGTATTATAATTAATATGTAATACTATATATATTATACTACATTTACTATTTACTAATATATATGTAAGATATGAACGAGCTAACGAGTTGAACTAACGAGCCAGGCGAGCGATCCGGTCGAGCTTTAAACGAGCTGAGCTCGCGAGCCCCTATCGAGTTTTGTCGAGCGAGTCGGGTATGTATCACTTACTAATCGAGCGGGTTTCTACAGTAACGATCGAGTTTCTACAGTATCGAGCTCGAGTTCGGATCAGGCTAAACCGAGCGGGTATTGAGCAAGCTGTCGAACGGACTGGTTTATTTACATCCCTAAGTCTGCTTGTTGCATCTAGAACAACCCTAAATATACATCTAGCAATTGTCAATGGTTACATGTACGTATCTTCTTCATAATTGGACATGTACAACCCAGAATGTAGCCACAATGAACACAAGCAGCCTGTTTAGCTTCTCCAAACCCTATCCCAATGATCATCAAAACCAGTATAGGTATATTTCCGTTGAATTCCTTTCTTCTTCTTCTTTTTTCAAGATATTCTCTGAATCTCCATGATATCATTTTGATGTTTTGCCAGTTTAGCTTCCTACATATGTTCAAAATTTCTTCCAACTTCTTGTTGTATGCGTTTTTTTTTTACTGTGTTTAAGTTTTGGTTTTGGACTTCGTTGAGTTTCACATTATTGCATATAAATAATTTTGCTTTGTAGTTCCTACAACCTCTTCTCCTTGGCTAAACCAGTTATATCATACCACTGTTATAACATTAGTTCAAGCGCTATATTGCATAACCCAGAGCCAGTTTTGTGGTTTCTTTTTAACCAGCATCTTATTTTCTTTTTTTTTTTGGTGGGCTCCCTAGGGGGGTTGGGGACCTGGATGTTAAGTAAAACTGCAACTTCATACATTGTGGGTTTTCAACATCCTCTCTCTTATAACTAGAGCTTACAGAGTACCTTGTGGTTTGCATTTGCTTCAGATAGATAGCCATGTAAAAAGACTGGATGAGGACCTGAACAACTTTGCTGAAGATCTAAAGCAAGGTAGGTGAACTCTACTGTTATCATCATGTCTTGTGTGATTTTGAAAGTTTTGTCTCAGTATATGAAACTATTAGAAGATTGTAGCTTATTAAATGATTATCTACCTTACGTTTTCTGCTTTTCCTTTTTCCAATTTTGTCAGAAGGAAAAATAGCACCAGATGAACCAGCAACTCTCCCTGCATTACCTATTGTCCCTAAAAGTGAAAAACGCAAGCCTCTCTATGGAACACCTCAATCAAAAAGGCTGGATTATAGGGAGAGGGATTGGGATCGGGAGCGTGATAGGGATTTTGAGCTCATGCCTCCTCCAGGAAGCCATAAAAAGGATTTTGCTGCCCCCATGGACGTCGATCAACCTATAGATCCGAATGAACCCACATACTGTGTCTGTCATCAGGTCCTGATTTCTGGTTCCAACTTTTTCATTTTTGAAAATGGAGGCTCTTGTTTAGATTGTTTCTGGATTTTTCAGTTATGATTCAACTGCTTTTATTTGTTTGCTAAAGTGCTATAATTATCTGGATCTTTTAGGTATCATTTGGAGATATGATTGCCTGTGACAATGAAAATGTGAGTCTTATTTTCTTCCTTATCTATATTTTTGTGTGGTTGTCTGGTTATAATATGTCTTATGGCTTATTTGTATTTAGATTGCAGTTACGAATTAGATATAAAAGTTTACTAACCAGAGCCAATAAGAAGTCTCAGCCATAGCTACTTGAAAAAAATTTGTTGACAATGTTTGTGGAATTCATATAGGATATATATATCAGAGATCTTACAAAACATATCATAACTGCATGTGTGAAATCCACATAAATTGAAGACATTTAATAGTGGGTTAACTACTACTAAACCATTTTTCTCATTTGATTATCTTTTAATATTATTATTGGCACCACTATAGAATGAAAGGAACTTGGGATATCTGAAAATTGACACCTTGTAGTTTCTGGTTTGTTTTTCTCTGCATGAGGAATGCTGCTTGCACTTTCTACATAACCATATAAACAAATTATTTCAGGAATCTATCACTTTGTGTACTTTAAATTTTCCTCCGAGTATAAATGCATATTTCTGTCACTGGATCCAAAATAATTTATAATTGTTTCATAAGCTTCTTTTACAATGATATAATTAGCAGTAACAGTTTATAGTTTCTGTGTCATATCATTGTTGTTTTCTGGATACTTGTATGGATTAGCTGACTTTTAATAAGTTGACAGTGCCAAGGAGGTGAATGGTTCCATTACTCGTGTGTCGGGCTGACGCCAGAGACAAGGTTCAAAGGAAAATGGTATTGTCCAACCTGCAGACAGTTACCGCATTGTCAATGATATTGGAAGATTGGACCTGCTTGGTTAATTGCTTATTTTTGTTGTTTTAAGTACCTCTTTCAGAGGAAAACAAGTGGGGAAATGTTAATAATACCAGGAAATTTTAGATTATGGAAAATTTGGATGATTTGTCACCATTCAATCTGCATAATGTTTCTGATTCAGATTGGAGATTGACTGAATCTACAGGTGAATACATTCCTCTCCCTTCCCGTGAGACTTACCATCTAGATTTGACAAGGTTGTTGGGCCTTTGCGCGCTATGGGCCGTGGACCAACAACTAGGGGCATTGGCGGTCATTTCGCCCTTTAAGATTTATCCATTGATTCCATTCCTTTTTTGGTCCATATTCTCTTGTCAGATCCTATGAGTATAAAAGAAAAAGGGGCGGGAAACGAAATTTTTGGCGCGAGCTGTTACGAAATAGGTTTGTAGCCTAATGGCATAACTGCCCTCAACACTCCCTCTTGGCCTCTCTCTAGGCCCGAGATGAAAGAAATTTTTTTTTTTTTTTCCCCTACGGGTCAGTGATAATTTTCACAATGGAATGTTCATATCCTCATATTATATTTTAGATAAGGTTATGATGAAACTACAATCCATAATTTTTATATAATTAAATTCATATAGTAGTACCATAAGTTGTTTATATTTTTGTGACAACCTAAGCGTTTCACTATTTTTTGTATAGGAATTAATTTTGAGTGTGAAGCTCCAAATAATATGTGAAGATGGCTTTGACCTCAAACAATGCTATACAATTATGCAAGCGATGATCCAAATGCAAATATCTGATACATTCAGCTATTTAATCATATAATTTCACTCGGCTAATGTGGAAAATAATGGATTATAAGAATGGTTTACCATAATTATAATTTTTCTGAATTGCAACCAATTATATTCATTTTTTTTCTAATTAATTATATTCTTACTGAGCAGAAAATATATCCTATTAACACAAAATAGAGCAACAAATTTACCATTTGAAGTTAAAAAGAAAATCAAAAGACGAGCGGGTTGTCAATTAGAAATCCACGAGGGGCGTTATCGTCCACTAAAATAGTCAGGAGTGGGACCCGGTTGGAAAGGGGATAGCGGTGGGATTTGTAAGAAAGATTTTGAAATTGACGGGAAGAAGTAATAAAATCAGGCAGAACAGGAAACCTAATCAGACAGGCCCCCATAAACACGCTACTTACTATGACTATCAGTGCATCCCAAATCCTACGCCCCAAATCACTTCCCTCTCTCTCACCACTCTTTTCTTCTCATTTCTTGGTTGGTTGTGGCCTGCAGCCTGTGGGTTCTAAATTCTTGCATTTTCTGATTTCCATTCCATGTGAAGCAGATTCCTGAACTATTTCTCTTTTTGGGATATCTCTGTTTCTCTACATAAGACACAGATCATAGAGCGTTCGAAGCACGCCCATCAACACAAAGAAGAAAAAGAAGCAGACGGAAGGGCAAAAGATTACGCTTCCTCTTTGTAGGCACCCTCTCTGTTCTTGCAACTTTATATTTTGTGCTCTTCGTATTTTTTATACGTTACTATAGATCGAAATGTGAGATACCCACATGCTCTTTCGAGTTCTTATTCTGCTTTAGCCAAGAAAAAATTGAGAAACAGGTAATTTTGTTTTGTTATTTTAACCATAGAAGAAATGCCCTTTTCATTTTCTTCGTCGAAGAGTATTCTTTTGGTTACTGGAAGAATTTGACACAGAAGGCTATAATGTAGTTTCAAATTTGTAGATCTTTGTTTGTTTTCGGGCCCAAGAAAAAGTCGGAACTTTCAAAATCATGATTAGATATCTTTATTTTATTATTTTATTTTCCACGTTCCATGCTTCAATTCATCTATTTCACATACGTTAGCGATTTGTCGATGTTAATCTTGGAAGAAGGAAAGAAATTTGTCAAGAAAACATATTTCACCCGTTGTATTTGGCAAACGAGAAAGATTGGCAATTTCAGTGTCCACTGTTTTTCGATGGTACACTCTTCAAGTGTTAATTGTAAAAGAGTTTTTATTGATATCGGTCCATATAGAGACCGGCCAAATTTGACAGTCAAACACCCACTACTCCTGCCGCAATAAATCAGTAATCTTCCCAGTGAAGTATTGGATTCAGGTGCCTCTACGCTCTTAATCACGAACAGGACTGAAATCTTCCACAAAAACCTTCAAAGATTTGATCTTTTAGTCCTTTTTACATTTAACTGAAGATTTTTGGAAAATTTTTCTGAGTAGATTATCTCAAATGGTTTGATTCCATGTAAATAGTTTCACTGACATTTTTCTTGGATTGTTTTAGGTCAACAATGGGAAGGAATCTTAGCCCAATACTACGGCGAGAGTTGGCAAATCTTGACAAAGACGCTGACAGTCGTAAATCAGCAATGAAAACACTGAAATCCTATGTGAAAGATTTGGACTCCAAGACAATTCCACTTTTTCTTGCCCAAGTTTCCGAAAACAAGGGAACTGGTTCTTTGTCTGGGGAGTGCACAATTTCGCTGTATGAAGTTCTTGCCCGTGTTCACGGTGTCAAAATTGTTCCTTTGATAGACAGCATCATGTCATGCATAATCTCGACCTTAGCTTCGAGTGCAGGATCTTTTCCTCTTCAACAGGCTTGTTCGAAGGTGGTTCCGGCCATTGCACGATATGGGATCGACCCAACTACCCCAGAAGACAAGAGGAGGCATATAATACATTCTCTCTGTAGGCCTCTTTCTGATTCTCTCTTGGGTTCTCAAGAGTGCCTGACTTCGGGGGCTGCCCTTTGCTTAAAGGCTCTTGTGGATTCGGATAATTGGAGGTTTGCTTCAGATGATATGGTTAATAAGGTTTGTCAAAATGTCGCTGGTGCTTTAGAAGAGAAGTCCACTCAGACCAATTCACATATGGGTCTGGTGATGGCTTTGGCAAAGCGTAATGGTTTAATTGTTGAAGCATATGCAAGACTGTTAATACAGTCTGGTTTGCAGATATTGACTGCTGGGGTTGCTGAGGGGAATTCCCAGAAACGGTTGTTAGCTATACAAATGGTGAATTTCCTGATGAGGAGTTTGGATGCCAGGAGCATATTCTCTGAGCTTGAGTTGATTATTCAGGAGATGGAGAATTGCCAATCTGATAGGATGGCTTATGTCAGAGGTGCTGCTTTTGAAGCTCTGCAAACTGCAAGGAGAATAGCTGGCATGAAGGGGTCAAATGTTGAGAATGGTCCCGATTCAATCAATGGATCAAATTTTATTCGGAGAGAGCGTAGTAGAAGGGATTTATGGAGAGCTGGTGATAGATCTCCTTCATCTGTGTCGCCTGAATCACAGACTCTCGATTCCTTCCTTGGATATGAGTCATTAGTTGAGTCGCCCATTTCAATGACGCAGGTTTCTCAGAATTCGGAGTATGATCAGAGAAGTGTGAACAGGAAGCTTTGGAGTTTTGAGAATGGAGGGGTTGATGTGTCTCTCAAGGATGGTTTGTTCTCAGAGGCTGTTCGTGGAAGTCCCATGTCTAATACACACACTGGGAATGATGAATTTGCTTGTAATGGAGGACATTACACACAGGAATTTGCAGGGTTCTTGCACAGAAATCCTAGGAATGGAATTTCAAAAAGCACTACAACTAGTCCCCTGGTATGCTGATCATACATTTTATCATGATTTTCTGTTTGTGTTTGTTTCTATCTTGAAGAAATTGTAGCCGATGGTTTTTTGGTAAAAAATGAAATTGTAGTTGTAGGGGAAACAGATAGCAACAACCATTTCAGCCGACATGCGTATTTTTTATTTTCCAATGGATTTACATCTTTCATTAATGGAAATTTTTTGATGTAGTAAGTAATAGCTCTGGTTGTTCGCTGTTCAAAAATTCTTGTTTAGGCAGTTCATATCATCTATACATAATGTTTTGATCTAAGATTTCAATTCTTCCGTGTTTCAGCAGTAGTATATTGTTCCACGGAGCTAAGGTCCAAAATATGGAAGAAAGAGGTGTTTCCACGCTTTCATTCTAGGCTTTTCAAGTATAACGTCAAATTTATACTGAAAAAAGTAATGGGAGCAAGGGGATAAATAGTTGATTTGTCATATTTTTTTAGTTAGAACAGAAACTGTAGTGCCTAAGATTTAGAATTGATGGACACTTTCAAATTTCTGGTATCATTCGGTAACTTTAAATATTAGTATTGTTTAACAAGAAGACATTCCATCTGCACTCCTGAAAGTAGTAATTTAATTTCTCCATAGTCTTTTGTTTGTTTGAAACTTTGCTTTTCCTGTGAATTTGGTTTCCAGCTGATTAAAGCTGCCGATGTTGCAATAGTATTGTAAGTCGTGTCCTTGTCCTCTGTTGTGCTTCTAATTGAAGCTTTCATTTACTGATTTTGGCCATTAACATATTGCCACTTCCTCTTTTTTGTGCTTCAGAGGTCGCGCACTCAGATTAATGTTGACAACGTCAAGATCTTTAGGACTCCGAGGAAGCTCATTTGCTCTCTGCAGGATCCAAATGATAGTAACTCGGACTTTTCTGTGAAACAAGCTAGAAGATTCAGAAGTCTATCCTCGAGCAATATTGAGTGGAGCCCGACTGCCAAATATGACCAAAATGGTTGTTCACATGATATGAACTGCAATGGCAAAGAAAATGGAAGCATATATGCCAATGGTGAGGAGTTCCAAGGTGGCCCTGAATCAGTTTCATCAACCGATGACATTCTTACTGATGCTGATTTGCATGTGCCCCAAGAAGCGGTTCCCGAAGATAAAACTGAAGCTCAGAGGGTCAGCCTTCAAAAGCCTCGTCAAAAGACTACTTCAAAATTTGTTTGTGGCCTCTTTTTTGTTTTGTTGGCAGTATTTACTCCACTACTTTGGATCAATGACCAGGATGAAGGCTACTATCTCGTTCCAACTTAATGTGCTCCTTATCATGTTCATGTGATAATAGTAAATCAGGGCTATGACTGATGGTGAAAATCTTTTTCAAAGTCTGATTTTTTTACTGGAGGATTCTATGCAAGTTCTGTAACAATATGTTTTAAGTATTCAATCATCCAAATCTTTTAGTGTTGTGTTCTTGACGACCATTGTTTTTGTGCTTCATTGCTTTTAAATTTGTGGTTGAATCCCAATACTTGCCTGATATTAAGTGTACTCTAAGAGAGTAAGAGACATCAGCACTATAAGAACTAATCTCAATAGGCCACAAGACTCAGAAATGTGGAGCATCATTCCTTCCAAGCACATAAAGAGACAAATAGGAGTAAACATTGGGGTATTTTTTTCATAATATTTTCTTTTAGACAGGCATTTGATATGATTCGTAGAGAAAATACAGCACAAAAGCCGTCTTTTCAATGGTTGATAGCTACAAGAAATACGATTTCTTTCATTTCCACTCCCCAATAGTAACCTTAGATCGCTGCTACAGATAAGCACAAAGTCATGCACCCTTTGATACTGCCTGCAAATAACATGGAAGCAATGGCATGCTTATACACAATTTAGAGATTTGGGTTGTGCAACTGCTGCCCACCTCTCCATTGTTCTTCAGGACCCACGATTATTGGTTTAAGCACTGCTGATTGGCCAACACATACATAAGAATACGTGCTGTAATATTCATATCTTGAGCCAGGACTGAACATGTATAGTTCATCAAATCCATCCCTTCCCACCACCACTGAGTTTCTTCTACCCTGTTCCATGATAAAGGTCAGAGAGGAAACAGGAAGAAAATGGTTCGTTTTTGTAAAAAAGATCACCAACAACTATGTGGATCAGTGGATGTCCTCCTTATCAATAGTGTGCAAAAACAAAGTCCTCGTATTTTTTTTTTAGTGTAAGAGTATCAATTCTGCAGCAATTTACAGGGAGATGTTAGAATTTGGTTATTGTAAGAAAAGTACCCTGTCAATGACTGTGAAATTCCGAGGTGCACTGGTGTATATCAGACTCAATTCTTCTGTTAAGTGCTTGTAGTTGTCATCTTCTTCACCCGCCATTTCCTCTTCCCCTTCTCTTTGGCTGCTTTCCGCTGCCTCATCCGTGTTTCCATTTCTTGTACCCCAGCCACACAAAGGTCCTACCCGTGCCACTTGACCCCATAATTGGCCAAAACCAGATTCATTTTTCTGGCCGAAGTCCGGAGGAATTATTCCAAAATTTGTCAAAAATGGTGGCCTGTTGAAGAAATTTGACCCTTCTAACCCGATTGCGTAAGTTGCGTCAGGCGTGCTCACTGTCAAATGGCTTACAATGGACCCCCTCAGTTGCAGCAATGAAGGCTTTGAGTTCGAGACCACAAGCTCTGAGCTTAAGATATCCTCTTGGAGAGTCACAATGTATTTTACTTCAACCGTGTTCTCTAAGTCCCTGCTTATCAGCTCTACCTGCATTCGACCAGTTCATATTCTTTCACTGAGAATTTATCTATAACAGAAGACTGAGGGTCGTTTCGGTTAGCGATTTTAAAACGTGTGATCTAAAAATAGCAACTTTGGAATTTGAAAACGCAATTTTAAAAAACCCAATTAAGAACTCGCATTTTTAAAAACGATCACTTTATTTACGATTTAAAAATACAGACTTTTTTACATTTTCAAATCATAATTTTTTAAAAATACACTCTCAAATGATACATTTTTTTGATATATAGTTTAAAATCGTACTTTTGAATAGTGAAATCGCAGCGTGAAACACACTCTAAGTGAAAATAGCTTCAAATAAATTAAAGTTTGGTTTACTCCTATCTTATCAAAAAGTTTCCTCCATCTTACGAACATGAACTCCAGACTATAAAATTATACACACACCTGAATAGATTCTTGAGCATTGCCTTTTACACCAAGAAGAGTCCAATTTCGTGGAGACCATGAAACTTGGCCGTCACTAGAACAATCAAGAGCTAAAGACACCCCTCCTTGAATGACAGCTCCACCATTCTCCCCCTTAGAGACTGATGTGTGCAGCAGTTCAATCGTGCCGCCATGCCACATGGGAGTCTTGTAGGATGTAATCAAGCCACTTGGCAACATCAAGGTGGCGGTGCTTCCATTATCCAATCTCATCTTGGCAACGCAGCTATCACCAATGCCTTCAAAGGTGACACCATGGCCACTGAATTCTCCCTCCAAGTAGTCCACGTTGATGGGTTGGTAGGGGATTGAAGCCACTGCTGGCAGTGGGAATTCTCTCTTGCTGTTGTTGTAGTGAGCAAAACGACAAGGCTGGGATGAAACCCAATATTGTTTAGCAGGTGGTGTAGTGGATATGGGAATGAAATTGGGTGAGAATAGTGAACTGCAAGCCATGGTCTTATGGCAGGCGCTTCCATGGGGATTACCTTTATATATTCATATTATGGAAAGAAAGACAGTGGGGGTCATCTTATCCTCATTGGCTTGAGGCCAAAAAGAATGCATTAAGCTTGCAAGTGGATAATATAACAGTGTTACTGGCTGCCTTCTTTTACCTTTTCTTTTGCTCAGATTTTTTTTTTTTTTGTCAAATTCTGGATTAACCTCTTGACCCCACAAATAATGCCTACTTGTAATGAATTTTGAAGAGTGAATTTCCTCCATCAACATGAAGTGTTGATAAGGTGTAATTTTGATTGAAAATAAAAGGAAAAATATTCAGAATCCTCATGTGTTTTTATTTTTATTTTTATTTTTTGGTCAGATTTTGCCTTCTAAACCAAATTAAATGGGTGGCTCGCGGCCTCTCTCTTTTTTTAAAAAAAAAAAAAAAGAAAAGGGAATGACATAATAATATTTTTACATCATTTTTAGAGGAAAAAAAATGAGGGGAAAATTGATAGAAGTCTTAGATTTAAACCTTCGTAAATTGAAGTTTTAAATTGGTCAAATTGAAAACTGAGATTTTAAAAACAAAATTTAGAAAAACACAGGGAAAGTTTGGAATATTTTACAAAAATGAAATGTAAATGTGAGAGCAACCTCACCCTCTAATTGATGTTCATCAAGTACCTCTTATACAAGAGTTGGATTTGATGAGGGGCTATTTGACCCACCAAAACTCAATAGGCCATTTAATTTACATTTAAAGCATTCTATAAGTTAAATGTAGTGCCTTCTCCAAGTTTATTTCCTACATTATACAATCAGCACAGAACCTGAACTTGGTATTTACAAGCACAAGTGAGGAACTTAGTTGTGTTTGGGCACAACTTTGCAATTTGCAAGGGAATTTTTGTAAAGAATAACAACTCAAAATCCTTTGAAAGTTGGTATTACAAATTATCATGCTCAATAACCTGTGCCCCCCTCCAATCTTCACCGGGTTTCACAATCACAGGCACTAGCATTGAAGCAGGGCCAGTGCAGATAAAGTACTCCTTCCCATACTTGTCTGACAAGGAACCTGGGCTGCATAAATATATGTCTTCAAAACCCATCCGTATCACTCTGAAGAACAGCTCACGCCCCTATATTATAGGAATCAAGTAGAACCAAACAAAAAATGTGAGTTTACCATGAAAGCTAGATATTTGCTATAAATGCATCAGGGCCAAGTTTATTTCTTTCCCCAGATTCCTAAAACTTGTTAACTTTCCATTGCACCCCAAGTTTTTAATCAATGCTCAATATTCATTACAGATATACTATTTGTTATAGCCTTTCCTGGATTAAAAGTGGAAAATCATGGTTACCTGATCAAGTGCTTCATATTTTGAAGGTGGGGTGTTGAAAAATGCCTTCAATCTCTCTTCAGGAGGGGCAGCATAAACTCGGCTGAGCTTGTTTTTCAGAATGGTGAAAGGCACATCTTGTTGAGTCCAGGTCCCCGGTTTCTCTTCAGCCTCAGAACCAAAAGAGAACCATCCGGGAGATTCGGTTTTCATTGCTTCAGCAGGAGATAAAATTTCAAAAGGAGAGGACAGAGGAGGGTGTGAGCAGTAAGAACAGCTCTGAAGACCTTGAATGGCTGCTCCACCTCGTTTTTTGAATTTCAAATGGCTCAGTATAGCATTGTTTAAACTCACTGCCTTTCGGCCATTGTTCTTTACTATAACAGCTGTTGCCATGCTTAGCGGATAGAGTGAGACAACATAGGTAATATCAAGTGTTCCACTAGTACAGCTCAACTCAACCTGCAACAGAGAAGAACAAAGAAAAAATGGGGAAAAAGATATTTTCTTCTCAAAATTCTAGAATTTCTGGACAATCTTCATCGCAATTTACATCTTATATGTAAAATACAGAGTAATGATTAGCTCTTCTTCATGTTGGAGAAACCCCAGAAACAACTTCCAATAATGCCTTTTTTTCTCTTAACTCCACTAAATTAGAACCAACCAATGAATAATTTGGAGAAATCATCGACTGTGATGAAGTATGTGTCATCTCAATTGCCATATGACAAACAAGTTTAGGACTAATGCCTCCTCACCAGACCCCCCATCCTTTCCCCCAATCTTTTCATAGTTCTGCTTTATTGCCATTGAATTTTGCAAAACTAAGTCAATAAACTTGTAAAGATATTGCTGAATGGAAAACTGGATAACTGAGAGAGTAGTATTTCACCAGTTTGAAGAAAAATGGGTTTAGAATAGGAATATGGATAAACTAGTACCTGAAGAGCATCAATTGCATCCGAATCAACATCTTTAACAGTCCATTCAGAAGTTGAGAGAAGTGGTTTCCCTTTAGAACCAGGCTCGGATAGATCATTGATGACCAAGCCAATCCCACCCTTGGCTTTGGTAGAGTCTGCTCCACCAGCTGGGAGTGTATAAAGAACCTCCTCAAAGCCATCATCTTTCCAGTAGACTTTTGGCTTGTATGAAGTGACATGGGCATCGGGTATTCGAAGCCTTGTGGAGCTGCCATTTCTAACTGTCAGCTCCACAACTGGAACATTGTTAGACTCCAAGAACTTGATGCCTTTCCGGCCAAATTTCTCATCAAGAGTCTCTGGAATGGAAAGGGTGGTTGCAGGAGATGAAGTGGCCCTTATTACGTTTGCTTTAGGGGGAGAGAAGGGAAGAAGAGAAGCCATGGGGAAGAAGAAAGAAACTCTTTAACAGCTTCCACACATGACACACCCCACTGACTAGTCTGCTAGCCTCATCCTTATACTCCCAAATCTTTTGTTTGCTTTTGTGTTTTGGCTTTATATATACTATGCATTTTCTCTCCTTTTTTTTTTTTTCTCCAAAATGTTAATTTTCTATTTAAGTACTAATATTATTTTTTCCCAGGGAAAAATGAAATAAAAATTATGTTAGTTTTCTATTCAGGTATATCATCATTATTTGAATGAAAATAAAAATAAAAATTTTGCCAAGTGTTTCTACATCCAATATCGAAGCTAAGGGTAAATTGCATTTCCCACCTTAATTAAGCAAGAGGTCAACTGCAATGTCCACCTAAACATTGAATTAGAGAAATCAGCCTCCTTGTGAGTTGCACTGCCCCCAAACATTAAAATAAAGACTATCAACTTCTCATTATACTAAACCTTTAAATTTTCGTACGTACATATCACTTGATAAAACTTTTTTGCTAATATCTACTATATACCAAAGTTTGAGTAATACTAGAAACTATATTTTTATTTTATAATATTCACGTGGCAGTTCTAACCAATTATTATTATTATTATTATTTTATTTCATAATGACTAAGGTGAGGACTAACACATCAACATTATGAGATATTTGTAGAATAAAAATGTGGTTTCTAACCTTACTCATTAAAATTAACATGCCCCTCCAGCAGGTAAAAAAAGTAATGTTAGAAACTACATTTTTATCCTACAACTATCTCACAATGCTGACGTAATAATTATAACTAACACTTGGATCAGCCTCTGCTAAAAAAAATTCCAAGGGCTAATTAGGACTATCACATCAACATTATAAGATAGCTGTGAAATTAAGATGCGGTATATAGCATTACTCAAGAAAAAAAATGTGAAAAAAAAAAAAAAAAAAAAAAAAAAAAGGTAATTTGTTTTTTGACTTTGGCCCCCCAAAAAGTTTGAATGCAATCCCGGGCACTAAAGTTGAAATATTGCTACTTCCGTCTCTGGCGTATGTTAATATATTTGGTTTTTCCATGATACCTGGGGTCCGTACGTACTCCGTAGCATAGACAAGAGGCAAGAGCCTCCATACTATGACAATGATTTGTATTTTCCTGAGTTACAAATGAAATCAAGAATTAAACCTAGTAACATCAAATAGCAGAAATAGCGCATGTAGGCAAGTGATGTACGTGCCTATAGCTAATTAATAATTAGGGGGGCTAAGCGAGGATCGGAAGAGGCTCATGATCTAAAAATATCTTAAAATTGAAGTTTTCCATGTATTTCTCTTTGAACGATGGAGGCATGGCTCATGGAATAGATATTCTTTTCTAGTTGAGTATATATTGATTTCTCAGTTCCTAGACATCTGTTTGACTAGCTTTTTCTAATCATCACTTCCGAGCTTCTCTTACTTGATTATTTTCTCCAGACCGACCATCAGCACTGTAGAGAGGCAGTGGACATTGAATTTAGATTGAGTGCATTCTAGGGCCAGGTCATAGAAAGGCCTGCCACAGGCATTACATGCAGGGGAGGACTCGGTCTTTCGGACTAAAGTGACAGGGTGCTGGTATTTTTACCTGTGTAACTACTTCCAATCTTAATGTATGGATTACTTCCGGTCAACGTAGAAACACTTTGTCACAGTTGCATGTAGACAAACCCAAGATGGGGAGGAATGCGTACGTGTCGTTGGCAGTCGTAAGCATTGCTAATTTGCCTGCGGCTGCATGGTAGCACATGCAAACTCATTGGTACGTTATTCCTCGTCTCCTTTTAAATTACTGCGGTGCAACCAAATTGCCATTTTGGTGGTGACAACGTACCAACCGCCATGCTCAGATTCTGCCACCTCAGCGCACTTGTTAGAGATTAATTTGTGATAGTGCATGGGGGAAACTTTGTGCCCAAGCTTCAAGGACAAAAAATCCAAACATTTGCATTTTTTCCCCCAAAATTTCACCCCTTTGTGTCAAGCAACTTCAAGGAGAAAAGAAGCAAAAGATTTGCATTTGCCAAATTCCACCCCTTTGTTCCAAGTAAGCGATTTCAATGATAAAGAAGCAAAATATTTGCATTTGCCGAATTCCATCCCTTTATGCCAAGTAACTTGGAGTTGAAAAAAGTAAAAAGAAGTTGCATATGTTAATTTCTAAACTTGTAAGCTATATATACACACACGCACATCTATATATGTATTTTTCATTCTCCTTCTTCTTCTTCTTTTTTTCTTTTTTTAATATTCTTCATTTTATGTGATTACAGTGGCGTTTGTTTGTTAAGAGGAAAATATTATACCTTCAGAGTTTTGTGAGCCATATTAACAACTCTTGAATTAATTAGTTTCATCAATACAAACGTATTTCGTTTCTATTTCTTACCGATACTTCAATATACGTATAAATATGATATGGTACATATATCTCATATCTTATCTAGCTACTGCCAAATTTCTCGAACCCAACTAAATTTTCCATCGTCTTCCATCTTAAATACACTAGCTCGTTGGTATGTAAATGGACTGGTTTAGTTTACATACGAATCCAGCCTTCTTGACTCTCACATATGATCACTTTCATATTAGATTATTAGTAATCTCGGTCCATGCTTCATAATTAATGTATATCTCAGCAATACAAGAAGTTAAATTAGTGACTTATACTTGTTTAGACATTTAATAGCTTGTTTTGTTTTTCCTTTTCTGTTGTGACAATGGCCTTTAATGGGACTGTGTTCATCCTTTCTGTGGGTTTTTGAATTGAATTTTAAAAATAGAAGATTGAAATTGTATCTCAATGAACACAACATTGAGGCAGAGTGCCATATCAGCAAACAGAAAAAATAAATAAATAAATAAAATCTCAACCACTTTCTGCAACCAGAACAATCATGTCAATACTCCAATCCAAAAAAAACCAACATTACAAATTAAACTTGTAGTGTACCAATAGCTTCTTTTCAGAAGGCCAGCTGAGAATTTTTCCATAATATGAACAGAAATAAATTCATTTATAGCTTTCCGAAAGAAGGTTCAAAGCACAATCACGTTTCCAGTAAAAAGCTACAAGGTTGATGATAATATTAAACTAAAAACCACCAACATTCCCAATCCTCACACTAATTTAATACATTTTTGCTACGTCAAACAAAATTTCTTTTAAACACAAGTTCTTGACATCTGAAAGAAAACCGGATGCCTAACCAAGTTTAGCAAACTTCCTTGAGAGATAAAAGAAGCAAGATCGAGATATTTATTTCCACTAAAACTAGTCCTCATCCATCCCTGCAGGCTGATCAGGTCTCTTTGGGCCACCTGCTGGCTTTGCCATTATAATCTGCCACATAGAAAGGAATAGCATCATCAATAAAACTTACTTGGAAAGAAAATTACAGCAGAAGGTGAGATGCAGCTCCCAATGCTTTATAATTAATTAAAGGATCTTACACCAATTTGTAATTAACAAACAATATAAGCAACCGAAATTACAAATGCAAGTTGTTTCAGACAGAACCAAATCTATCTTCCTCTCCTGTCCTAGTAACATTAGTAGTCAAAAAAAACTTGCACTACCAAAATGTCCATCTTTGGCAAATTCAGACCCTTAACTCATCCAAACCCTCTATATTCAAACCATCTAGTATTACATACTTTATTACCAAAGGAGTTTCACAGAAGAATAAAAATCTTAAAATCTTCTCTATAATGAAAAAGAAACTCTCACGTATGGGGTTGATATCTACCAATCAATTACTTTAAATGGAGAAAAAAGAAGAAGAAAGGAAAAAATGATACAAGACTTGCGAAACTTGAAATTCTTCTCCAAGATCACAACATATCAATTTTTTTCTAGGGAAAAATGAAAGAATGGAAGAAATGATGTTAATTCTCTATTCAATTATATCCTCTTTATTTGAGTAAAACAAATTTGTCAAGAGTTTCTACATCCGATTCCAATCCTTTCTTAAGGTTACTTACAAAAATAAAAAAATTAAATCCTCTCTTAAGGGTAAATTGCATTTCCCACCTTAAACAATGAGGTCAATTGCAATTGTCCACCTAAACCTAATGTTAGAGAAATCAACCTACTAAACTATTAAATCAACTGCAATTTTCCACTATCAAAATTATGGTAGACTAAATGTGGTAGGTATATGAAACTAGAGCTAAATATGACCAAAATTGAGAAGAAAAAAAAAATTTGACGGTAGGAAACATTGAACTAATCCTGTAGTTTAGGGGAATGATTGCTCAAATTTTAAAGTGCAATCCCTTTATTAACTATAAAGCAAGTATGGTTTAGCAAAAAAGAAAAAAGGGTCTAAAAAAAAGGCATTCAGTCTATGTACTTTGTAGAGTCTTAATGCTTAAAATCCAAACCATGTTACTTTTGACAGTTCAAGCAAACGGCAGTACTTCCATCCTTGATAAGCAGAAAGAGCTTTGACTAAAATACTAGTTAATTACCTGATCTACACGTAGAACAGTGCATGCAGCATCTGCAGCATATTTGAGAGCGAATAACCTGTACAAAAGCCCAAGGGGGAAAAAAAATTATATATATATTCTGAGCAAATACAGGAGAAAAGGGTGGGGGGAATTATGCTTGTACCGTATATAAATATAATGAATGTTGGTATTAAAAAGAAAAAAGAAAAAACCCAAATAATGGCAAAACAACAAGTCTCATAACAAGATTATAAGAGAGGAGAGAGGACAAGAAACTTTATAAGACTACTTGGTTAGCCTAGGGCAAATAAAATTCTTCGCTAAAACCGATTAATATGACAGTTTTTAGGCCCAAAACATACAAATATTCTGGTGCAAACTCCACATCAAGCTAATAGCAGTTTTGCCATCCTACAATCTTAATTGCTAATCATGAGTCTCATAACAAGATGATAGCAACATATTTAATGATACTAAGTCAGGGACCCTGCTGAGAAATGGCACAAAGCTCAAGTACATAGAATTCAGACACACCAATCTTATTAATAACCAACAGAAGAAATAAGTGACACCACCCTAAGACAAAGGACGTAAGTGTTCCCCCTTTACATGATGACATCCACACTCAGAAATATGAGACAAGCCTTCAGATGCTGTGTCGCATCACACATCGGAAATAACAAACAGGTAACACAAGCTTTTGAAAAAAGCATGATTAGAGTAATAAGACAATGAGAGCCAACTTACTTAGTGATGTAGAGGTCCCATACACTCAAGGTTGAGACATCCTTGCAAACACCTTCCTCCAAGTCGATACCCACTTTGCTATTTCCAGATGCATGTTCAGCATATAGAGATGATATGATCTCCATTTCATTAAGCCCAGCATTCTCGGCCAGTGTTCTAGGAATCATCTCAAAACTTTCAGCAAATTTTGCTATTGCAAATTGATCCAATCTGCAGAACAAATTTGAGCAACATTTAAGCACACATAAAGCCATTGTTCCATCTCATTTTCGCTATTTCTTTCTCCCCCCCCCCCCCCCCCCCCCCAAAAAAAAAAAAAATCTTATTTTTCCCCAAATGGAAGAGAAATGTTTGTATAGGAGCAGTTAGGCATCTCCAAACTACTGAAACGGAGACGTATTTGTAAATTTAAGAGATAGGGGAAAAGAGAAGGAAACGAATAAAAAACCCTGTTTCTTTGTAAGAGAATTCCTTCACTCTTCTAGCCAACTCAATCTCAGTAGCTGCAGCTCCAGGTACGATACGGCTGTCCCGGCACATAGCCTGAGAAAAGAAGTATTAAAAAGCACTAACATGAAAACTGATGCAAATAACAATCATAGAAACCCCAGAAGAACTTGAATCCAGCCGTATTTAATAAGCCATAGCATGACTAGAATATTAGAAAATACAAAATTTCAAGTATTCTTCAGAAATCACCTTGTAGGTGTTGACTCCATCATCAACTGCTCTTTCAAGGTCATCTAGTATACTATCTGTACTTCCTCGTAAAACCACAGTGGAAACCGTGTTCCCACCTTCTTCATTCTTGACAACAGTGACCTAAACATATTCATTTAGAAAAGGAAAAACACATCACTCAAACATCAGGGAAGTTAGAAACAAATAAGTTCAGGAAAAAATGCTATACTGAAGCAACATCTTCAACATACCCTAGCACCACCAATTTCCTCAACTGAAACAGAATCAACATGTCCCAAATCATCTGGGTTAGGCTGGCTGAGCTTCAACTGACACAAGAAAAAAAAAATTAAAAAAATAAATAAATAAATTAGAGAGCAATTAAAAGGTCCATAAATTATCAATTCCTAGTATAGTTACCATGGCAATAGCACCAGTTGTACGGCAAAACCGACGCAGTTCAAATTTTGAACTGATTTTCAGAACCATGAGCCTGCATGCAAGAACTACAAAATTAGAAGCACTAAAACTCTTAGGGAATCTATGGAATAGATTATTATAAACTTTTAACATATATTGGCAGACTTATTGATATTGTGAATTAGTACAATAGTAATGCATATGACATACTTGTAACGCTCGCAGAAGTGCAATGCCATCTCTCCAACTGCTGCTCCACTGACAATTACTTTAGCACCTGAATCCGCTACTGCTTTGATAAGCTCCTCAACTTTTGCTTCTTCAGTTTTAGAATAATTCTCTAGCTGCACGATGCCAAGAAGACACAAAGAAGAAGGTTGACAGTTAGGACACACAAGAAGCCCTTAAAGAAAGGAAGATAATTGTGCACAAATCCCAGTGTGGAAGGAGTAGCAACAAATATCAGATATGCTGCTTACCAATACAAAAATATAACGGTTTGAAAACAATTGGGTGGAAAAAAAAATATCCAATCACATGAAACGGTAGGAAAATTATTGAAATTATTAACAAAAGTAAAAAATCAACAATCACCCACCAATAATGGTCAAGTGATTAAATACATCAAATGAAGTCAGTACTATTTTATTTATTGAGATATGAAAAAGGAATGTGCCTATAGTTCAGCTACTAAGAGCATCCTCATCAAACTAGCTAAATTTTTTCCAAATTTTAGCCAAACAATCTACTTTTTTTGATTTTATCTCACACTTTAAAAAACTTCCTACATCAAACTCTCTAAATATTTCTCTATTTTAATTATATATTGTTTTTTATTAGATTTGACACCAACCACTTTTAACTGATTTCCTACATCAAACAATCCCAGCATGAATACCCATCTAGTGTCCTAGGTCAGAAAAAAGATCGAGCACCTGACCTGCAACCTTTCCAAACCACAGTGATACACAACCGAAGAAAAGCAGAAAAACCCAACACATCAAAACCGAAATCCGAATAGCCAAAGGAAAAAACACATCGTCCTCCAATCATCGAACTGGGTCTCGCATCAACAACCGGACGAGATTGAGCAATCAGAGGGGAGGTTACGGCTGTTGATTCCGCATCATTGATTCTACAGAATCTTCTGCTACCCACCCGATCGTTCATCAATTTCACTTGAACGATTTGGGAAAAGTTTGTTGACAGACAGTGGACGAGAAAAGTTCAATTTCAAACCCAAAATCAATTGAAAACAAAGAATGAAACTGACATTTTGGGAAGGGAAATTCGGGGTAAAATTCAGCTTCTTCTCGCCTATTTCATCGGTGAAGTTAGGGTTTTTGAGGTTGGAATCTTTGTAGTTGAAGACAGTTGTCGACGTCGACGGCAAGGCGGCTGGTTGCGTTATCGGCGTTGCTCCAGATCTTGCGGTAGATTTCGAAGGTTGCGTTCTCGGGGTTCTCGGCCGGTTGCGTTGTCGGCGTTCGCGACGTCGTGTAGTCGAGAAATCCCTGGAGGAGCTCGATCTCATCCTCGTCGGTCCAAAGCCACTGGAATCGCCTAGGCGAGTTGGCCCAGTGCCTAGAAGCAGCAAGCTGGGTTTCGGTTCATGCGGAGGAAAGTGACGATCTTGCGGGTGACAGAGGATGTGAAGAATGGCGCGAGAATGAACAAAAATAATAAAAAATGAATAGCGTGAGATCAAATGGACGTTAAATCTGGACAAGGATTCTGACAAGAACTATTTTGGTGAAGGGATGGAGAGCTTGATGCATAGGTGATTTTGATAAGTTTCACCAAAATTTGGTGAAATGTTTGAAATGCCAAGTTCAATACAGATGCTCTAACAAGGGAACTGAGAAAGGAGGCGGCTCCCAGGTAAACTTGTCTTGTTCAGAAATGAATCCTCATTGACCTAGCTGTAAGCACAAACAATAACGGGCTTTCACAAAGCATTGCAAGTGGGAACTATAAGAGAGACATGTTTGATATAAATTAAATCTTAAAAAAATTACTAAAGCCATGAAAAAGTGAACTAGTGATGCATGGAAGAAAGACATCACTTTGGAGAGAGATGGGGAGAGAGAGAGAGAGAGAGAGAGAAACTATTAGATTAGATAAATGAAACAACTACCAAAAAAAAGAACGATTGGTCTCTATAAGATAGACAATATGAAAAAAGAATAGCCACCCAAAAAAACAGTGACCAATAATATCATATAAAATTCAAAGGTTGTAGATAGAACAGCAACCAGAAGAGATGCTCCTCGTCAAGAGTTAAGATTACCTGCTCAGCAGTATGAATTAAGACCGTTCCTTTTGTTTCAGTTGCAGATGTATCAACTCCACCGGCAAATACAGCAACCTAAAAGATAAACATCAACAGAAGATAAAATTTCCAATACCTGAATCAAAGGACTTTCCACATTAAATTAACACATAAAAAGAGTCAATGCGTCATAGAAAAAAAGACCAATACTGGGTGCTGTACAGAGTTAGCATCCCTAATTTCACACTTTTAGCTGATAAATGAGTTACAAGTCAGTTTTGATAAGAAACATTTGTCAAGAATTCAGTATTCAAAGAATCAAGCATGCAGAGAAATGATAAGTACACAAGCTGAGAATGTATATCCACGGTATTTATCAGCCTGTATAAGGAGTAAATTAGAATCTACCACAGCAGTGATTTTCAATTCTCAACCACAACCACAAGCTCAACAACTTAATGATAATATTGTTATCCAAATTTCTATAAGTAACAAGATATCTATGGCTAAAAGGACTGAAACTGCAAATCCAAGTTAGCCTAAAATTCTAAATTTCCAAAATATAAATCTAAATGCAGTATTGAAATATGTGTGGTACAGGAGCATAAATTATCAAAAATCAGATACTGCAACAAATTAACCAGACAGACTAAAAAACAAAGTAAAAAGAACAAGATACCTCACTTATAGGTAAAGTTCAGTTGATAAAATAAAATGTTCTTTCTAGATCTCTTATAGTGCAACTGCCAACATACTTAACTAGTTCAATAAGTTTCTTGACAAGTAAAAAACTGCAAAACAAAAGAGTGAACCAAAATTGCACTTGCAATCACATCACAACTTTCACATATCCATACCGGTTTATTTCTCAATATACCTTCAAACTGTGCTAGCCATTAGTGATATAACCCTTCAGCCTAGTAAACAACATCATAATAATACTAACAAAAAGCAAATACCAATGAGGTGTGAATAACCTACTTTTCTAATGTATCCAATTCATCATCTATGAACTTACCCAGGGATAAAAAAGGCTATGATCCATATTGTAGCTATTAATAGCCTCAATATTTCTAACAGTACAATTTGCATTGATTCAAGAGTGACAACAGAGGCTTGCTGATTCCAATGAACATGAGAGCAGGTAAAGCTTAGAGAAGCTTAAGAAACAAAACCTTAAGCAGTTTTGTCCATCCATATCTCAACTCTAAACTTTTTTTGATAACTAAGTTACTCTAAATTATCAGGCTACAGAGCATCTTGGGTTACCAGCCCCCCTAAAGAACCTAAAGAACATGAGGGCATGTAAAGCTTAGAGAAGCTTAAGAAACAAAACCTTAAGGACTCCATTAAACTGCTCTCACCCATATCACAACTCTGCATTATCAGACTACATGGCATCTTGGGCTAAGGTCACCCAAAAGAACCTAAAAAAGTACATAGTCTCTTTCTCTTGGCATAATGCATACATTCAGAAGGCACATAAATAGAAGATGGATAGCTCCAAAAAAAATGCGTAATGATTCTATCCAGATATCCAGATATCCAGAAATGCAGATAGGATTATCCATGAAATCAGGACTGATCGTCACATACAGTAATGAATTTGAATTGGAAATCCTTAAGTGAAACTGCTAGATCTGACCTTGTAACATAATCACAATGGAGACTCCATATAAGTGATGACTTGATATTTCACATCACCCAGTTTCATTTATTTACTCTTGACTATGAGGTCCCTTCAATATCTCAACAGAATTACCTCAACCAGTGATCTGTTTGGAATATAAAATCTTAACACTAACAATGCAACCCTTAAAACCAGGACCTTTGTTTTGCAAATACAAAACACTGAAGCAAATTAAAACCAAATAACAAGAAGGAGGTCAGATTCCTGAGGTAATCGCAAAATATTTCATCCCAACACTGAGTGTTCTATGGCCAGAGCTTCATCGTGTGTTCTTCCTTTTAAATAAAACTAAAGCATACAACAAGGAGTACTAACACCATTAAGGAAGAATAGAATATTCAAAAATGAATAACTTGACCAAAGTATTAAAAAATGAAAATATGCAACCTAGACAATCCAAAAGAATTCATGGAAATATTTATACTTTCAATGTGCAAGTGCATAACAGTGCTAACCTTTGCCTTCTCCACATACTTTATACTCCCCACAGCATCAGTTTTCAAAACCATACCACGAACAACAGTAGAATTATGCAAGCCACCTCCCAATAGCTTAGCAACACGGACATTATCCACATTGAAATTTGCTGGGTTTGTGGGGCACACTTGGATGCATGCCTATATCACCAAACACCCCCCCAAAAAAAAATTGGTCAATCAGAACTTTCCGCTAAATTACTAAATAGAATAACTGGTCAATAACAATCAAAAGCAGGCAGGATATAATTACATCAGCAACAAGGGAGCACAAAATATCTTCTTGACCAAATTGCTTGCTAGCAACAGCAGCTTTCATTCGAGAAATGACTTGATCCTTATTACGCACATCCATATTCTCAGAACCCTTCTCGACCAGTTCTTCTAAGATTTCAACTGCCTGAAAATTTAAAAGTAGAAAACATGAATACATTCAGAAACACTTGAACATAACACACAAATCATCCACCCGAGTCAGAAGGCGTCAACAGACCTTATTGATCGCTTTGGTGTATCCACTGATTATCTCACTTGGGTGCAGGCCCATCCTTATAAGTTCCTCCGCATTTTGGAGGAGCTCGCCGGAAAAAGAAATCGTCAAATTAGCTCCATCCCCAATTTCCTCTTGTTGGGCCTTGCTCGCTAATACAAGAATCCTGGCAGCAGGATGCTGAACCTCGAGTTCATTCACAATAGTGGCAGCATCATTTGTGACAAAGAGCTTGTCCAAATGATTAATAACCATCTTGTTCATACCTGAATAAAAGATAATTCATAAGAACTACTTAACAATGTTCCCTATTTGGCATGACAATCCACTAACAGATCAAAGGCAGCATTAAAATGGCCAAAAAAAACAGTAGCTAGTTTGACATTACTCGGCTCTACAGAAATGAGGAAAAAAAAGGGTATTTAATTCTGTGATCCCACAACTTTGATACTGAAGCAGACCCTACATCTCTCAGCCCAGATGTATACATTGAAAGTATAAGACTTTCATGACTTCGAAACATTAATGTCTCTTCTCATTTCATATAAAAAATGCCAGTTCCATCCCAATTAGTACCAAGAAATTATGACTACTGCAACAATTGTTAGTAGCTACAATGCCGCAGTGGATTCAGGTGAAGCACTAGCTCTCCTCAACTTATTCATTCAGCTCGACTCTACAAAGTTCCACATTGAAATCGACATTTTTCCTTCAAAAGGTTGTAATCTTTTTGTGAATCTATGAAGCAAAAATAGCCCAAATACTTCAGAATTACACTAAATCCTTTCGATTTCAATCACTTTGTAAAAGTAGCCAATCACACAACCATAGTGACTCGCGCACACGCGCACAAAAAGCAAAAGAAAGAAATAAAACAGTTATCAGTAACAATGTCGTAGCGATATGTAAACTTGAATATCTCAATCCCTCCTTCTCTTGATAGCGAAAAAAGAAAAATGGATACCATTGGGACCGAGAGAGGTCCGAGTTATAGCGGAAAGCTGCTTGCAGGCATCGATGTTCTTGATGACGGCTTCGTCGAGACCGGAGAGGTGTTTGTGGCCCTCTTTCAGCATCGATTGTATCCCGTATGACTGCATTTGTAACCCCATTCTCGCTCAGATCTCCAAACCCTAACGCAAACCCTAGAGACAAATGCTTCTCTTCTTTTGTTCTTTTCGCTCTCTTCTTTCTCTCTCTTCTTCTAAGTACAAAACCCAGAAAGCCCTAGAAGTAGAACCCCTTCCTTTTTAGTAGCGCTACTACTACTACTATGCAATGACGCGCTGGCCTTTTGAATTTTTTTATTTTTTTTTTTTGGTTATGATTACGCTTCGGCCTCTGCCCTTTGGCCTTTAGTTACTGCTAGTCTCAATTTGGTAATGTATATTTTAAGGTTTTTTATTTATTTTTTATTTGAAAAAATTATCAAATATATATTGAAAAGGGAAAATAAATAAAGAAATACACACATATATATATATATATATATATATATATATATATATATATATATATATATATATATATTAAAAAGAGAAAACAAAAGACAAAAAATAAGAATTTTAACAAACGGGAGCTAAAATTATCCTAACCTTTTGAGTTAGTGGTAGGTTAAATATTAGATTTTACTATTTACCATGTCTTAATTAGGTGATTAGATATGGAAAAATACATTTAAATTCGATTGTCCTATAAGAAAAATGATCTAAAAATTTATCAGATTTTATAGATTGTCCAAAACTGTTAGCAATCTTATGATCAAAATGAGCATGATTTAGATCAATGTCAAGACTTATGGTGAAATAAAAATTTGTAAATTTGTCATGTTTGAGGGGATGTGTAAAACAATCACGAGAGTAACCTCATTAAATATTCATAATAACTCACATTATAAAAATAAAAACTTTCCATCTCACAAAATTATAATCATTTTTATTTTAAATGAAATAAAAAAGAACAATTTCACGATTCAAATTTTATTTTGTTATATCTAACGATGAACATGATACAATGTCATTTTAAAATTCTAAATAACGTGGTAACATATTTACCGTGTGGCAACTGAAAGTATTTTAAATTATAAACAAAGTATGCTTTGATGATTGACTCTTAACAAATTAAAAAAGAAAAAAGGTAGGTAGATAGGATAAATGTAATTTTTCTATTTTCCTTTTTATTAATTAATATTTCATGCTCTAGACATTGAGAGCCTGATCTAATTTCGTCATTATGAATCATCTTTAACCACACAAACATGTGTTTTCGTCAGCATAGAGAGCCTGATCTAGTTTTAGGGTGGACTTGGGAGTTTGCATCCTCCTACTCTCCTTCACAAAATTACTTGCACCAATAATAATACAAACATGCACAGGAAAGCAGGAAAACGCAGAGACATCTTAAGCATATATATTTGCTTATACATGGCTCTCGAAGGCTGATACAAAAATCAAGGGAGAAAAAAGAAAACATCGATGGCTATTCAGCCCTTGACCAATTTTTATTGTTCAGACCCAGACACGAGTAATAAGAAGTCAGCCTTTGTGTGTGTATGCTATAATCAGCAAAACATGCACTACAATTCCATACCATTCACCTACTACAATACTACTCAAGTGAGCGTAACAGATTAGCAAGCCCCATTTGGAACAACTTCTTCTTCTGATGCTGCAGCAGCAGATCCTTTTTCTTCCGAAAGCTTTACATCCCCCTGTGCCTTAGCCAGTGCTGCTGCTTCTGTAGCCACTGGTTCCTTTATCGAAGTTGTGTCTGAAGATTTTGGCAACTTCTCTTTCCCTACATCTGTTACAGCATCACTAGGGTTCCCAACCTGTTATGAGAAAATATAAAATCTTAAAAGCCTGCTCAAATCACTGCAAGCTGCCTATGTATGTGCCTGTGTCACAGACACCAATGGATGCACACATGAAAGTTGTGCCGGTATCATATCTTGTGGTGCAATTCCATCAAACACACAATTGTAATAATATTTGAGAAGGGAAATACCCGCAACTGAAGTTCTCAATTATAAGAAAAATTAATGAAATCACACTGCATACTTTTTTATTTTTTATTTTTGAAAATATAAAAGGATAAAGGTCAAAAAAAAAACACAAAAACAAAAACAAAACAAAAGGGTATATCTTGCCTGAACTTGAGAGTCCTGTTGCTTAACCTTTCTTTCCTGTATTGTCCTCTGGCGAGCCTCGTAAAATCCAAAATCATCCAGGATGCATGTCTTGCTCAAATGACCCTTAAAGATTTTAAGAATTTGAATGCCCTGCTCAAACTTAACCTGTAGCAGCAAACAACCCCTTCAAATTTAGGAAACGACAATAGGAAAAGTAGAAATACCAAGAAAACATGAGAAAAATAGAGCAAGTGTAAGCATACACACACTCACCTCCTGCGTATCCCTGCTATTAGTGACAGGCTTATTCTCATTGTTTTCTAGTATTATGTGCCTCAACAAACTATTAGGAACATCCTTTATGGTATGCCACTTCACAGGGAAGCAACCATTCCACTTGTCCTGCTGCCAATATTCTACAGTTTTCTCAAAATTGACAGGGCCAATCATCTCCGCTAAACCCACGAATTGCCCACTACTGTTGACCTATAATAACCATTTAAAAGGGAAAAAAATATAAGAGAGTTGGGACAAGGTAAAAACGAGAAAAAAAAATGCACTAGCAAAGTCAGTAGACGATACCAAACTACTCATACTTACAGAGAATAACAGAAATACAGGACAGCCACCAGGCTTCTCCTTAGATTCCTGATATGCCGTGTCCAACTTCTTATTGCCATTACGGGTACTGGCCCACACACCGTATTTGATACTTTTATGAACATCATCCTCACTATAAGATTTAATAACAAAGAATTTTGCATCTGAATGGTCCTCAGGAAAATCTTCTCTATTGTACTCTTCCTTATTTGGAATTAGAGGCAAATTGTCCTCTTTATTGTTGTTCTCAGTCAATGGCAGCTTCTGTTCTTTAACAGCTAATGTGATAGGTCCAAACCCGTTTTGATTCTTACTATCAAAACCCTTGGCTCTAGGTCCCTTACTCAGCTCATTTGCACCATCCAAATTCTCATTGCCATATCCTAAAGCACCATTGCCACAACCCCTCCGTTTATGCTTAATATCGAGACCCAGCCCACGCCCGCCTGTCCTTGAATCATAGCCAAAAGATCCAAAACCTAAACCACCTCCGAATGTATTTCCAAATTGGCCATACATCCCATTGCTTTGGTACATTTGATTCGTGAATCCGGAAGCCAGGCCTAATCCAGATGCTGGTCTTGCATCATGCCAATTCTGCGATCAAATTGATGAACCCGATTATCAGTAAAATCAGATAATTGAATAATGGGGAAAAAGAGAAGAATTTACATATGATTGGCACCAAACCACAGATTCACTAACCTAAAGATACAACATATCTATGGATATAGGAAAAGTTGGTCATATCACAGATCAAAGATCACAAGAAGCACCACATTAGCATATTGACAGATTGACAACACAAACAACATAAAAATTACGATAGTAAATTGGTTAAGATGGTTCTTGAATTACTTCCTCCCTATTTGTTGGGTGTAAAACCTTATTCGACCATGCTTGAATAACTTCAAGAAAAAAAATGATTATGCTCCAGCCTCCATTGACAATAAAAAGTAAATAGTGAACTTATAGTAATAAAGTAGCTCCCATACCATGAAATGTGGAAGACGACAAAGATTTTGATTCCTCCAAGATGAGATGTTGTTGGCATGCATGAATGGCGAAGAAGACCGAGCACGCGCACCACGTTTGGACTGACCATCAGTAATTAGTGAGGTATTTGGCAACCTAATTTCATCAAAGCCAAATCTTGGATCTTGAGTAGGTAATGAAGGAAAACCCACAGGCGAGCCTCCCCTTTCATAAAAAGGGTATGAATTCCAAGATGAGTTTTGAACACTAGGTCTTTGTGCCTTCAAGCCACTCTTTTCATTTACACGTCCACCACTTGCTATAATATTAGGGTTTCCTTCAGCTGCTCCAACAGACAGAGGCACTTGATCAGCTGCAACAGAAGTTGAAATTTCTCGCTGAGGCATATTAACTTGGTTTGGTGGATAAGGCCTAGTAGTTTGAGCAGAGGGTTGATGATATGGAATAGGGTACTGGTAATGTTGTGGCCCATAAAGTTGACCATCCTGCCCCATAGTAGGAGCAGGGGAACCAGGCGAGGGATACGTTGCATATGGTGAGTAACCATAACCTTGGTGATACATGAAAGAGCTATTATCACCATAAAGACTCTGTAAACCGCCCCAGAAAAGAAAACATCAGAAGCAATACTCAAACGACTGCCAAAATTCTGTTAAAGAAGAAAACATATTCCTGGTAACAAATACAACTTCTAAACAAATAGAAAAGAAAGGAGGAAAACAAAATATATGAAACCTTTAAAAATAAGAGAACAAAGCAAAATATGCTCGTCAAACCACCAGTTAGTTATATCCAAACATGCATATTTGAAATCAACTAACTTTCCATAAAATACAATGTGGAAGATTTTTATAAGTTTTTGATAAACCTCCAAATGTTTATTTAGTTTTTTTTTTTTTTTTTAAAAAAAAAGTTACTAATAATTATTGATTCAAAAAGGCAACTAAAAACCAGTTTCCCCTCGTTAGGAAAAGCTGACTTTGGAGTAGAAAAAAAAAATCAATAGACCACAAGGTAAATCAACAAAACCACAACCAAATTTAAGCATAAATACGAAGAACATAAAAAAAGCGTAATAGGTAGAACTTACATGAGCCATTCCACCTTCAGGATTGACATATTTAGAGTAGCCACTCCACTCATTGCCTGGACTATCATAACCTGAAGGAACAGATCACACCGGCATGTTAAATTTCAGGTGAAAGAAAAATCATAGAATCGCGAATCTTCAAAAATTTAAAGTAAACACCCAATTTGAGAAATAAAAACCTTAAGAGAGACCTAATATAACATTATCCTGATAATAACAGCTTACCTTACCTCCATAATAATAGGTAGAAGGCTGGTATCCGATAGGGAAGTTGCTGGCGTTTGGGTTCAATGGCTTGGCCATACCCTTAACGGGGTCACTGGAATCCACCAGCCCATACTACGCAGTAGAAGGTTATATACAACAAGTCAATAATACAAATTACCAAACATATTATATGCCCATGTTTACATAAACTAAATTCCCAATAAATTGACCTGAACCCGTAACAAATTGTGAAGCTACCTTCTTCGAAGGGTCGGTAACTTCGAGTGCCTCAGGCTCAGAGTCTAATGACAAATTCTGCAGTAAATCTGCAGCTTCTGTTATAGCAATTGTAAAGGAAAAGACCTATCTTACAAAAATCAAATTTATAGCACAAAAACTGAGTAGTCACAGTCATATATAACCGAACACAACATAATTCGAGATGTACGCATATAGTTTCAGATGCGAATTAGAACCAGGAAAGTCTGTTGAAAAATTGCAAATTCATAAACACCAGAGCTATAGAAATGGCATCTATTAAGCAGCATGTACAAACAAAGGCTGCATACACGGATTACGCTTACGAAAAATCTCTAATCAAAGTTATCAAACCCCCAAACACATACACACATCTCTTATCGAAAACCCAACAAAACCCAGAAAAGAGATTCAAAAAAACACAGTCCAGCCAAGATATACACACATATAAAAGCATACCCAGATGAGGGGAGGTAGGAAGGATACGATCGGACGGCGGAGCAACGGCAGCCATGGTCGGATCAACGGTGGAGATGTAGAGAGAAACAGAAGAGAGTCTGAGAGAGAGTAAAAGGAAGATTTATATAAAGAGACGCTTGTAGACTTTGTAGTTGTAGAAGGGGTAGCCGCCTACAACCCGAACGTGTGCTCCGGTTTGGGGTTTAAGAGAGGCAGAGAGGGAGAAAAGGAGGCTTTCAGTGTATTAATTCAATTTTACTTCAAATATTAATGACATGTACACGCAATGCACACGTAAAAGTAGTAAGGCAGTGATTAGAACCGCACCGCTGCTCTACTTCTAATCTTCTATAATAGGATTTTTATTTTTTTTATTATTATTATGCCATCTTCTTTTTCTTTTCTTTTTTCTTTTTCTTTTTTTTTTTAATTTTGGTGTGGACTTTCTGGTTCCTTCTTCTGAAACCCTAATGAGTCAATGACACATCTAAGGGACACGTGTGTGCCTCTTGATTTTGAGCCTTTTTGGATCTGGGTTGGGCTTAAACCTAGTCCAACAGGTTTCGACTTGGGCCATAGCCTTCCCCTCTAATCCAAAAAAGGGCAAGACTTTTTGGGACCCAACAACACCATACATGTCGGTGAGCTATCAGTTGTACATTGTATACAACATTGACATGGAATTTTGGCTCTCTCTCTCTCTCTCTCTCTCTCTCTCTCTCTCTCGTTTAAATGTACAATTAATTCCTCTCCTCTCAGGCTCTGCGTCTCCCCCTCCTGGTGCTGGTGTTCTCCCTCTGACCTTAGGGCTAGGGTGGAGTTTTGTTCCCCCCTGGTTTTCCCAATTGTGGTGGTTTCTTCTCCAAGCCTTTGGGCTGTTGGAGTTTTTGGTCCTCCCGGTTCTTGGAACCGGTGGAGGTTGTTGATCTCTCTTTTCTTTGTTATTTTCTTGTTGCAAGCGATGATTGTCAGGTGTTGGTCCGTGTAGATCGGTGAGTGTCGGTGGATTTCCGGTGAAGATATGTTTCAAAATTAGATCTTCAATCCTTGGCTGGCTTTTCACTGATGCGAATCCTCTAGTTGAGATAGTCGGCTTTCTCCGGTCAAGATGGACACTCAACAAGGTCGTGCGGCTCATCTTTGTTCGGTGTGTGACCCGCACGCGTCAGCGGTTTAGCTCTTCTGGTTCATGCGCGTGTGGGCCACAGCTGGTTTCTCCGGCCTTGGAAGGTGCCGTTCTACGTTCGTGAAGGTCGTCCTTTGCTTTGAGGGTTTCCGGAGAAGGCGCGTGCCCAACACACGCCGACTTCGGTTGTCGTTTTCTTCCCGGTGTTTGTATTTTGAGATTATTGTTTGCTTGTTGTGTTTTGTATATTCTTGTCTCTTTTTCACATTCTACCTTTTGGTAGCTGCTTTAAGCTAGGTTTTTCTTAGCTTTGTGGGTAGAGATTCGTTATCTCTAGTTCACAATGATGGCCGTTCGGCTCTGTTTCTTGCCTTTGAGCCTTGTAGTTGGATTTGGTGCTTTGTTCTTGTGTTGTATTTCTGGTTATGTTACCCCTTTGGGGTTTGTTTATCCGTTAATGGAGAAGAAAGGCACTATGGTTCAAAAAAAAAAAAATTCCTCTCCTCTCGACTCTCTCCAGAGAAACCCCCCACAGAAAAACTTATTTGCCGGGGGAGGCAAGACCCTCCCTCCCAGCTTCTTGTGTCCCTTAATCCAAGAGGACTAAGGTATCTTTTGTTTCCTCCATGAGTTTTCTCAGTGGAGGCTAGATTTCTCCCAGCCATTAAGGCTGTTAAGCTTTTGTTTACTGGGTCGATCCGTGATAGCTGACTTCCCCCTAGCCTTTTGAGGCTATGGTGGTTTGTATTTGTGTTGTTTTTTCTTTTCTTTCTTTTTGTCTCAGGCAGTTGAGCTAAAATCAAGGTGTTCAGCTTGGGGAAGTGGCTGCCGGTTGTGTCTTTTAACGGTGGTTTTTGGCCAGTTTCTTCATCTGTTTTCTTCACTTTTTTGGAGCCAGATCTACTCAACCCCGTTGCCTTTTTCAAAACACGAGCCCCTCAGCCGCGTTCTCCGTCGTTGTCCACTCCCGCTGCCGGAAGCACAGGTCATGCCGATTGTCAGAGTCCGGCGCGTGGCCTACACGCGCCAGAGAGCCCTTTGCTCTTTTGGCGCGCGTGATGGCCACGCTTCGCCATTTTCTGGCCGTGCTCGATGGGGACGGGGGCTACGGTGGCTGATCTACGGCTGGGTGGTATTGGTGATGGCGCGTGTCCTCCACGCGCCGCCGTCTCCGATGGAGTCCGCCTCAGTCTCTTCTGCCGGCAGCTTTGTTTTTGGTTTTTCTGCTTTGTGTTGTTGTGTATTCCATTGTTCTCTCATGTACAGTCTGCCTGTGTATTACTCAGATTTTATTGAAATTTTTGTTGGCTAGATGCTAGACCGGCCATCTTTTATTTGAGAGTGAGCGTTAATGTAAGATATGCTCAAATGTAATTCTAGTAAAGTTTGATGTTTCTGTTCAGACATCTGTTTTTTAAGTCAGATCCTTATGGCTTAGAGTGTAAGGGGGTCCTGTCCCTTTATTTCCCAAGATGTATGATTTGCAGAATTTATAATAGCACATGATATTTGTTCAAAAAAATGTACAATTAATTCATTATTTAAATTTTGTTCTGTTGTGCCTAATGGTATATAGAATCACATCATTTTTAAAAAAATAAAAATTAAATGACATAACAACATATTCACTATGTAACAACATATATACTATTAGATTTGTAAAATCAAATCTAAACCATGGAATAGTTGATCTACTTGTGTTTGAAAAATTTACCAAATAGTTTAAAAACTAAAACACTTTTTAAAAAGCTTGCAAAATAGTTTTTTATTTTTTTATAAGAATTATGCTACTCTTCACAGTTATTTTACATTGACTAACATGATGCATTTTAAATAACTTTCCATGTCAATCACTTAAAAAAAAAAAAAAAACTACTTAAAACACATTACGCGCCTATATAAAATTGGTACGATAAATAGGCGTAAAAAGTATAATTACTCTTTCTATATAAACCCCACAAATAACTCTTTTCAAATTTAAGCCCCACTAAAAAAATAAAAATAAAAAAAATTACTTTTCAGCTCTTTAAAAATTCTTTTAAAACACAATTAAAAAAATAATAATAATTAACTCAGTACTCACCGAGTCGCTAAGCGAAAGACCCCAAATGAATTAAAAAGTACTCGATTAGGTTTGTCTTCTTTTAAGTTCTTATTACTCGATTATGGTATCACCCTTTAAGGGAAAGGTGTCGGAGACGAGGCTGCCTAAGGGAAATCAATCAACTGATCAAGTCAAACACTTCTTTTAGAAGAAAACAGTTCTTTCTTTTCTAAACACCACTAACTGGGACAACAAGAATTAATCTGCACAGAAAACATCATCATGAGCACCACAAAGGTGGTAAAATTGGATCCACATGGGGAAGTGTCCTAATTCCTTCCTTTCTTTTTTGCTGAACCTTTCTTTCTCATTTCCGAAATTAGACTTTGAATTACACCTATACGAGAATTGGTATCCAAAATGCCATGCATGATTCATGGCACATTTTCCTCAAAACTACTTAACTTACCAAAGGACCAAAAAAAAATACAATTATCCTCATATAAAACATTGAAATTATCATTATCATTCAAGACACCAGTTCCCAGACTTTCTGTCAGGGTCTGAATTGTAGCTATATAGTTCTTTACATATGCATTGGACTATAAAGTCATATGAGAAGGCCCAAGACATGGGATAACATGAGATAACAAAAACAAATGGGGCCATTGATACAAAATCAATGGCAGACTCCCTCAGACAGAATAAGACTCTTCTCCCATTAAATTATTTTTAATAACTGGCTATTGTTATTGTGCTACTTCCCTATTCTGGAATATGTACTTCCCTCAGAACTTTGGCAGCATCCTCTGGAAATACAGGATTTATATAACACCCACTTCCTATTTCAAACCCCCCTACCCCGGCTAGTTGAGGAACTATCTGTAAAAACCAATGAATGTAAGGTAGCTGCGAATCGGGAACCTGAAGTGGTGAAGTGTGAATCATAAAATTGAATGGTGGATCGTTCAACTGAAATGACATCTTCCTGAGCATGAGTTTCAGTAAACTACCAAGGTCAACTGCCTGCAGAAGTGCACACCAAAAAGAGGATGTGTCAAGATAATCAGGAAGAAGCTACATATCAGGAGCTATGGCAGGGCCCTGAAACTATGATACAAGCTTAGTATATAATTTACCCAGGTTCCCAATACAGATAAGCAAACATGCAGAACTCTTTAGTAAACAATGAAAAAGGGTATAGGCAGCAAACTCCTCCAGCTAATGACTATGTATCCCTTACTTTCATTATGATAAGAAGAGCAAGCAACAATTACCATATATCTAGAAGCATACAACTACATGGAAGCCAAATCACTAGCTTCCTAGTATAGCTGCAATTGTTTAAAGATTTTATTTATGATGTCTTTCCCCCCTAGCCCTAATGTTCAAATGAACTTTTTCAAGTATTTTCTCCCCCATTATCAATATAACAATTGCTAGCAATGTTCTTCAACCAATAATTATCAACATGTCCGCTCAGGAAAAAAAAAAATCAACATGTTGCACTGCCAAATTGACCAACCCTCCAAGACGTCACCCAAGATATTTAGAGTAACTCTCTTTCTTTCTTTCCATTTTTTTTTTTTCGAATAAAAAAATATAATAGCATTATGTGCACATATTGATTAAGTTCTTCAACTAGACCAAGTCATACAACTTAACTCAAGCTTATATTGACCCAAATATGGAGCTGCAAAATAACTAAAACCAAAAGGGCAATTAATTATTACCTTTGCACCATCCAGTTCATGAAAATGAGAGGAGTGATGACGGGGAATAATCCATATCTCGAAAGGAAACGAAGCAGCAAAAGGAACAACGGAAATAAAATGGGAAGATTCATCAATCAAGAGGCCCTCCACTCGTACTTCACAAATACTGCATTTCCCAGTCTCATGGAAAAACTCCTTCGCACTGTCAAGTCGGGCAGAAACAGTGGGAGGAACAACTGGAAGAGCCAAGATCTGACTGTGAGAGTGGCTCATAGACGCCCCAGCTGAAACACCATGGTTTTTAAACACCTTCAATCAATAAAACCCAACCCCTATCAGATTAAGCTGTGTACTATTGCAAAAGCACATAAAAATATACACAAACCTAGTTGTCATGCCCATAGACGCATACATACAATTCAACTGACAGCTACAGCTCATTTGCTAAAATATTTATTTATTTATATGTGCTTTCAAAAAGCAGGAGTTTCATACACCGAATATTCATGCAAAAAACCCAATTACAAAAACAATAATCGGATTAATTCAAGCAAAAAAGAGACTCAGACACGCAAAAATTGCATACCAATAATCGCATACATCCATAAAGACATACAGAGATAGAATTCAGCCACGGCTCATATATAGTTATTTATACATACAGAAAATTCACACAGACCCAATTCCGAAAACAAAAACAAAAAAATCAACTCAAACATACGCGCACACAAAAATTGCAAACCCATCAATCTCCAAAATTTGAAAAATTTGAAGCACGGCCAAAACCTGCACGTATTTGATGGAATCGTAGGTGGCAAGCTGCTGGATCCGCTTCTTGTAGACAAGAAGAACCTCACCGAGCTCCTGAGGCGACTGATCCGAAAGTTGAACCGAGTGAACCGGGTTCTCAATTACCACGTCGTGAAACCCAAACCCTCCCAAAACTTGATCACCACTACCGCTAGCGTTAGGGTTATGGTTTTGGGCAAAGGGGCCATCGAGAGTGCGGCTGAGAGCCGGGTAAAGATTCTCGATGACCCGGATCTTCCAGGCCGGGCCGGAGCTCGACGGGACCCGGAAGATCTCCGGGGCGCACTCGTGCTCGTGGCCGAGGCAGAAGGGGCACTCCTGCTGCTGTTTGCTTTGGGTGGTGGGTGATTTTGCCTTGAAATCGGAGGGTCTCTTGGCCCTGGCGGGCGAGAAAATGACCCACCGCTTCGTCACCGAGTCCTTCCTCAGCTCGGGGCTCCGACCCTGTGGCGAAGCCATGGTCTTTTGTTTGGTCTGATTTTTGTGTTGTTTTGTTTTGTCTTGTTCCAACTTCCAAGGACTTTGGCGACCAACTTTGCTTAATGGTTAGATAGTAATGTTTACTCAGTTTTTGTTTATATGATGATGATAGAGATAGAGTTGATCTCGCGGTCAGATTAAGCCAGCGAGGCAACGAATGTCCGTGAAAAAAGGTAAAAATAATAGGAAAATTTTTGAATGTTAAGACTTTATTAAGGTAGCAAAGGCAAATGATAAATGGCTTTAAGGAATAATAATTCTATGAGTCACTTTTTGTTATTTTTGTGTCATTTTAATAATTATGTGTCTTTTAAAATCATCAATTTATTAAAATTAAATAGTGATCAATCACAAGTTTGTTCGACCGAGGTGCACAATAGCAATGCTGTCAAAAGGTGACGTGCCAAGCCAGTGACATGTTGACGTCATTATGTTTAAATGCAATTATAATGCCCGATTATTTTGGAGTAATAGTTAAACGTTATAATAGCGCCATTGTAATGCATAAACAAGTTTATATAATATTATAATAGCGTTGTTATAATGCTTAAATATTTTTATAAAAATTGGTAAATACTATACTAGTGCCGTAATTACGTTCATATATATACAGTTGCATGTAGAAATGCTACATTGATGTTATAATGTTTGGGTATCATTATAAATATTTTTACTATAAATATTATACTGCTATAATATTAAAATTGTTATAACCATGCAGGCAATTATATTGATATGTTTAGTGTGATAAAATAGTAATTCAGTATTATTTTAATAAAAATACTTAAAAGCGGTCATGCATGTGATTTGGTTACGCACGTAAACATATCGTTATGTTGCTCGAGTTTCTTCAAGGTAAACGCAACTCATATGAAACATGTTTCTGGCCTATTTGAGGACCCTAAAATTTGAAATAAATATTGAAGGCTAATGAGTAAATATGTTGTAAATGCAAGGAGAATACATAATATATTTAAGCCGGAGTTGGAAATATAATACTTATTAAGTCTTCACTATTTTATAAAATTAAACCATGAGATATAAAACCATGAATATGATTATACTTTAGATGATTTGATATTTTCAAATGAAATTATTTATTAAAAATGTTGAGTTGTGGAAGGAAAGTCATATTTATGAAAATGTCATGACATTGCATGTTACACAACCTTATCCAACATAGTCAACCTTCTTGTTCACCATTCATATTCGTTCTCTGCGTTGAAGCAAACCACTGATGATGCGCTCAAGAGGGGCTTCAACTAGCAGTGGAGCTTGCCAACAGCTACAACTATGCGCGACTCACAAGGGCTGAAAGGCCACAATTTTCGCGGTGTTTTTGAAGGATTTGAGAAATGCTATAACTTATTCTAGCGCTATTTTGGATGACATAAATTTAATAAATTAAAATTAAAATTCAAAAGGTGACATATGAAATGCGATTTTTTATGCAAAAAAATTAAATCCAAATCATCAAGAATAACATAAAGAAAACGCTAAAAGGAGCTTTAGCATTTCTCATATGGATTTAGCTAATTGTTAAACGTGATGTCGAATTATTCCCTTACTGATAAGTTATGGTTGCAACTAAGTGTCATGTTAGATTCTATGCTAGGATGATAGTTTTCGTGGTCCAGTCGAGGCATTTGAGCTTAGCTTTATTGTCCAAACCCAAATCGAGGCTCCCAAGTTCGCATTCTCGACTTGAGTTGGCCGAGGGTATATCTTATGCATTATTGTATTTTGGTAAAATAGAAATATAAATAGCGTAATTCCAACCCTAAATCTGTTGGTGCCATTATTTTTATACTATTATGAGACAGCTTCACCTAGACTAGAAAAAAATGAAGCCAACAACAAAATTATAATTATGATATTATCTATGCCAATCGCATTAGTCAGGAGTCAGCATTTATATTATCTATATGTCCATGAATATGCATTATATAAAATATTTTAATTTATTGATATATTATATAATTGCCAGCAATGAGAGAGAAGAAGTTAAAGAGAACGGAAGAGGTCGTATGGTAGAAATGAAAAGATATCACGAGGCATCTATTAAAAAAAAAAGAAAAAAGAAAAAAGAAAAAGAAAAGTAGTATATGTTCGTATAAGATACGTCATAATTCAATATATTCTTGTGTTATATTGACTTATCAGGTTGTTGGTACGAGGAATACATAGTATAAATTTAGTATTATTTTATTTCATAAATCATATAATTGGTGATAAATATAAAGTATAGAGAAATGATATGCATACATACATTTTCTACAAATTTAACTGTGAATATTTATATAAATCATCTCTTATACATGGACTTATATAATTTTCCTTTAAAAAAAAAAAAAGAAAAAAAAAAGAAAAAGAAAAATGAGAAAGACTTGGTCCAAATGAAACAAAACATGGAAAACGAACGACTATAGGCTATTGGCTATTGCAGTATTTTTTTTCTTTTTCTTTGACAAAACACAAGTACCTCTGGTTTGAATCCATGAAAAACCATCTCAAAGCCAATGTTTGAATAAAGGACCAAATTTATTATTTTTTAGCGACCTAAATTTTAAGATAAAGTAATAATTTAATACAAGCTAGAAATTAAATCACACTTTTATTCTATCACTATTTAATTCGGTTGACGTGACATTGACAATCAATTATTATTATTATTTTTTTATTTGTTAATAAGGGCTGATTGACACTGTCATGTCAATAGGGTGGAATAATGATATATAAATGTCTGGTTTCTAACCTAACGCATTTAATATAGTATCAAAATAGAAATCATGAATTCAAAATTTATAATAATGCTATTTAGCAGCATTATAAGAGTAATAATATACACCACACTTTTATCATATTTTTATCACACTTTGCTAATGTGGAATTATTAATCAGTTCTTATTTGTTCTAAGAGTAATTTTATTTAGTATATTTTTGTACATAAATTAGCTATTGAATCAACACTTTATTTGTTTTTATTTTTTGGTTACTACACGTGCTCGTTCAAATGTTATTTTTACTACCACATCATCTAATTGTACGACGGTTTATTACAAGAGCCTGATTGTAATTGCTTTTGTCCATAGAAAAAAAGCCTTATTTTCAAACTTATACAAAAACGTAATTTTAGGCTTTTTTTTTTTTAAAAAAAAAAAAATTCAAATTGGGTCTAAAAAGTATTAATTTTGATTATTATTATTTAAAAAAAAAATCGATATAAGGATTGATTAATAAAGTGGAGATAAAAAGGTGATTATATTTAGAGTTTCCGTGATAGTATGAAATATGTCGAAACTATTTGGTGATTGATTTGCATCTGAATACCCCTTTGTTTCCCCCATAATACAAAAAAAATACACGCCCAACGCCCAACACCACAGCATTCTTACAGCGCGATATTTGATACAAAACCATAACCATAAGCATTAAGATAAAAGAGAGAGAGAGAGAGAGAGAGAGAGAGAGAGAGATAAGGAAAAGACAAGGAGCACACGCAGCAGATACAACCACAGCTAGCGCAACGCCAAGGCCACCGCCATCATCACCATTTTAACATTACCCACATTTACTCACCCCACACGTTCCATTTCTCTCTGTTATCACATGAAAACACTACCAAAGAGAGAGCTCCACCTAATCGGTTTTCATCTCATCTAAAAATCCACTTTCGCCTTCTCATCGGTATGTGTGCGTACGTTTACTGAAGACCAAGAGGAAGATCCGAGCGCGATCGGTCGGGTTTTCTTCAATCGGGCTGCGTGCGTGCGTGTTTTCGGCTCCGATCGTCCTGGTTTTTGCTGTTTCCGGTCATCGATCTGTGAGTGCTTTGTTTTTTTTATTTTATTTTTAAATAGATTTTCTTCATCGTTCATTTTACTGTTGAGCTCGCTTTTAGTGATCGGGTTGTATATTTTTTTTAAATATTGGAATTTTATGCGGCTGAAGGATCGGATTAGAGACCTCAAGTTTGTAATAGAAATGTGATTGCTTTTATTTTTATTTTAAATGTTTCCGTTTTATTCATTTTGATGAATGTCATTGATCAAAATTTATTTTTCCATTCAGTTTGTTGATGTAGTTTTGTTGTGCTTGAATCTTGATCAACTGTCAAAAACATTTTTTTTTTCAATATAGTTTCATAAGTTAATGTGTATATATCAAATTCTTATTAGATTTGTTTTTAGATGCATATAGGTGCATTGGCTTTTTTTATTGGTTGATTGTCAGGAAAATAAGCTTTTGGGGTATATTTACCGAAAATAGATCTTTCTTTGGTATCTATTGCTTTTTCAGTACGCTACTTTTCTTTCTATTGCTCTCTGATCCTCTACAAGACAGCAACTGAGGTAGCCCTTTTTCCTTCTTTTGTTTTTGCCTCTTTTGTTCGTTTTTTTTTTTAATATATATATATATTTTATCTATGCATTCATCATAATCTTTGCAATGCAAAATCTATTAGATATTTATTAAAGAAAAGAATTATGTAATGTGATTTTCTTGCAAAAGAGTGTATTTAAGGTCGTATTTTTGTTGTTTAAATGGCTTTCCTTCTATGGGTTTATCTAACTTAACTAGTGCAATGTGTTATTTTTTTACTGACTTTATTTTTCGGTATTTGGCAGCAGAAGATCTTAAGTGATCTGGGGCTACGCCTTTTTATTTTTTCAACAAATTCTAATTGCTCAATTAAAAAAAAAGATCTGAAAGGGATTTTGCCATTAAGGTGAACTGAGTTGAATGTGATGTGCATGGGGTGAGGATGCCAGAGTTGAGAAGCGGAGCCCGGAGATTAAAGCGGGTTGATGATCTTTACCCTACCCCACAACCAATCGATCAAGGAGAAAATTGGTTACTGCCTGCTCAAAACAGGACCAGAAGGAGAGTTGGTGCTGGAAGAGGACGAGGTGGTGGTAATGCTGCAGCTGTAGCAAAAGGGACTTCACCGGCAATACCAACTAGGCCAACTGCAGCAGGTAGAGGCCGGGGCATTAGATTGATAGATTTAGACCCAGAACCCTGTGAGGTTCTTCCTGAAGCTGTTGCTTTAGGAGTGGCAGCAGAACCCCTTATTAATCAAGTGGAGGTAGTGGCAGATATAGGTGTCGGAATGGAGGGCGGAAGTGCTGAGAAAGTAAATGGGGTTGAGGAGGAAGCAAGCGCAACTCCTGTTCCTGAAAGGGTATGTCCTGTTTACTTATTACTCTTTTTGGCTTCATTAGTATCTTTTGAAATGTCATATCTTGAGCATGTATATGCAGTAATGTGGTTGCTATTTTTAGCAATAGAAATATTATGACTACTTAATTCCTGTTATATTATATTTAGATGACTATTATTGTCAGGATATAATACTTGTCACTCTCCATCGTTTTTACACCACTCATCATACTGACGTGGAATGGGCTGTTTAAAAATAATGAGATGATAAAATAACATTCAAAATCGTTGGGTATGTTTGTTAATGTATTTGTCTTGAGAACAAAAAAACAAAAAAGAGAAAACAAAAACTTTAATAAACATGACCCTTGTGTCACGTCACTCTGCGGCTAACTCGGTTACCTCAGGTAGCATTACCTTTGTTGTGATGGTTTCTGATCAGTGAATCTCTTGTTGTCTGGTTATTCATACCAAAGGAGTCTCACATTGATATGGCCATTATGTTGTTGTGTGCAGGTAAAAGTAGGTAATTCTCCTGTATATAAGATAGAAAAGAAGTTGGGTAAGGGCGGTTTTGGCCAAGTCTATGTTGGCAGAAAGGTAAGTGGTGGCACCGATGCTGACTCGATTGAGGTAAGACCTCGGACTTCAATCTCTCTCTCTCTCTCTCTCTCTCTCCCCCCCCCCCCCATTTTTTTAGGACTCTCAAGAGTGAACCGCAGGAGATGTGATGGCTTAAAGGTTCTTTTCACAGGTCGCATTGAAGTTTGAGCACCGAAATAGTAAGGGTTGCAATTATGGCCCTCCTTACGAGTGGCAAGTGTATAAGTAAGTTGTGTCTCTTTACTCTCTGGATAGGCTTATCAAGGCTATATTTGTTAAGCTTTAAATGTTTTGAATTAATTATCTGATTCTTGCCTATCTTCTCTTTGCCTTCCTGTTTTCATTGGGATATTAAAAAGTACGTTAAATGGATGTTATGGAATTCCTTGGGTTCATTACAAGGGTCGCCAAGGAGAGTTTTACATTCTGGTGAGATTTGATTTGGAGCTCCTTATGGTCAGGATTTCCAAACTTGTGTCTGACGGAGATTACTATATATCAGGTCATGGACATTCTCGGGCCTAGTCTCTGGGATGTTTGGAATTCTCTTGGCCAAACGTAAGATATTGACTCTCTCCCTTACCAATGAATACACTATTCTGTTATTCTATATCTATTATTATTGTTATTTTAAATTCTGCCTTTTTGTTCGGTTTATATCTGCAACAGGATGTCGCCAAATATGGCTGCTTGCATTGCAGTGGAGGCAATATCAATTCTTGAGAAGCTTCACTTGAAGGGGTAGGTCCTGATGCTTTCATTCTTCTTATGTTCCACCCTGTTGTCGTCTCTGTTTGTCAAAGTTGCAACTAATTTCCAATTATAAATTTTCATCCTGTTCATGAACTAGGTTTGTGCATGGAGATGTGAAGCCAGAGAACTTCTTACTTGGTCAGCCTGGAACACCTGAGGAGAAGAAGCTATATCTTATAGATCTTGGTTTGGGTATGTTGTCCTTTTTGAAGTCTTTCATCCCTACTACTGTGTGTTCTTCCCATAGTGTCTATGTTAGGTGCATTCCATAATGCTGTGAGTTCCCCTTTCTTTTTTTTTTTTCCTCCTGCCATGATTTTCAAGTTTTTTAGATTAAAGATCCTCGCCTTATGTTTGATTCACCCCTAGAGAAAAGAAAAGAAGAGAATTTATAGTTTTTTTTCTTTTGAAAAAAAAAAATTGTTTGGTTTGTCAAGGGGGAGAGAAAAGAAAAGGTGAGGGAAACATGTCAACATTTTCCTAATGGACCCTCCAAAAATTTCTGTCCAAATAGGCGAGATTTTGAGAGAGCTAGGTAGAATAGCGATATTTATTAAAAATTCAGTTGCTTTCTTGCTATTACCAAACAAGGGAAAATAATTTCCATAATTTTCTTTTCTCTTCTTTTCTTCACTTTTATCTTCTCTATTAGAATGTCAATCAAGCAAACTGTTAGTATTTATTTCTGGTGCCATTAACACACTTCTATTACAGCATCCAAATGGAAAGATGCATCATCTGGTCAACATGTTGAATATGATCAGAGGCCTGACATATTCAGGTTTGTAGGTTGTATGCTATTCCCTATAATATGCTCAATTCTATACATTCAATGCATATCTCTTTTGGCAGGGGAACAATAAGGTATGCGAGTGTACATGCACATTTAGGTCGGACAGGGAGTCGAAGGGATGATCTCGAATCATTAGCTTACACATTGATATTTCTCATAAAAGGAAGGTTGCCTTGGCAGGGATATCAGGTACCTTTTGTTATGTTGCTTGGACACGTTAATCTTGAGCTTTTGTTTAATCTGATATCTTTCTTTTTTATTATTTTGTTGTTTTGAAATTTACAGGGCGATAACAAGAGTTTTCTTGTTTGTAAGAAAAAGATGGGGATTTCTCCAGAGTTGATGTGCTGCTATTGTCCAGCCCCTTTCAAGCAGTTCCTTGAAGCTGTTACTGAGATGAAATTTGACGAGGAGCCAAATTATTCCAAGCTGATATCGCTTTTCGAAAGCCTGATTGAACCATGCACACAATTAAGACCAATAAGAATTGATGGAGCTCTTAAGGTTACTGTCATCCTCACATGCGCGCGCGTGCACACACATTTTATCTATCTATCTACATATTGCGTGTATATATATGTCTACACACATAGCTACATACATACATTCATATATGTAAGCGTATGTGTGCGTGTGTCTTGAGTTGGATTGCATATTTGGCTTCTTACCTATTTTCTATCGTATTCTGCATAAATAGGTTGGGCAAAAGCGTGGGAGATTGCTTATAAATTTGGAAGAAGATGAGCAACCAAAGAAAAAAGTGCGATTAGGTAGTCCTGCTACCCAGTGGATTTCAGTGTATAATGCACGTCGCCCCATGAAGCAGAGGTAAATTTACATCCCAATTTAATTTGACATGTTCTGGTTTATGACCTACTTGCTGATATTTTAGTGTTTCTCATAAAATATTGTTATATATCTGTCCTGTTTTAAAGTTTTGGACTGAAATTGCTGCATGGTGGTAACATATGTTGGTACTTTTTTTTTTCTTTTCTCCACAGCTTCCACCGTATTTCATTAGTACTGTACATTTTTCTGGTGTGTGTGTGTGTACATACACACTTTATTCTTGGTAATGGTGGATATTATTGCAATAGAGAAAGGTATTGGATGGTAAAGCAATTAATTATATAGCGAAAGGCAAGAGGCCTACTATAAAAAGTTATATAATGGGCCTTCGCTTATGATTTGCTTTTCATAACTAAAGATTCTCAGAGAAAGTTTCTTGGCTATCTAGTTTTTTAATTTTGAAACTAATTACGTAATAAATTTCATACATATTGTATTGTAAGGAAATCCTCCATCTTGTTTCTTGTTTCCCCTTGTTGGATTTTTTTCTTGTCAAATATGTCTGTGTGACCGATATGTGCATCTAAGCATACTTGTTTGGAGCTTGAATGCAATAGGATTGTCAGTTTTGTCTCAGAAAGTAAATATGTTCTATGTTTGAAATTAGCAATGTTTCTCTAAATGGCGGGGTTTTAAATTTCCTGAGGACCAAGTCAAATAATGAGATTTACACAAGCTTTATTACATTGACAATCCCTTATTGGCTCCAAGAAAGAATGAAAGACAGCGTCCCCGAGAAATAGATTGAAGACCTCGGGTGCTTGGCTTTAGTAGCTGAGAGTAGTCTTGGAAAGAACATGTTGAAATTTCCTATCTTATTGGATGCACTGGCTGGTCCAGGGATTCTTTTTCATGGCACTAAAAATTTGTCGGATTGCAGATATCACTACAATGTAGCAGATACAAGGCTGCGTCAGCACATAGACAAGGGTAATGAAGATGGATTACATATCAGCTGTGTGGCCTCCGCAACAAATCTCTGGGCCCTTATAATGGATGCTGGAACGGGTTTCACTTCCCAGGTGTACGAGTTGTCGCCAGTATTCCTGCATAAGGTTGTTATTTAGGAAGCGTTGGTTGCTATCATCTTTTGGAGTGTGTATATGTGTAGATTAATTGACTGTATTACTATGTTTGGATTCTCATCAGGACTGGATTATGGAACAATGGGAAAAGAATTTCTATATCAGTTCAATTGCTGGTGCAACTAATGGGAGTTCCTTGGTTGTTATGTCCAAAGGTTAGTAACTACCTACGCTATCTAGAATTATATATCACGTGTATGGATATAGCTGAAATTAAATATGTGTTTGTATGTGTGTGTGTGTATTTGTAAGCAATCTTCCTCCCTATTTTTCATTTCTTGTCTATTTCAATTTGATGCTACACATTCACTTAGTGCCTTCAATATAGACTATATCACTAGTCAATGGTGCAGTCAGTGTCTTTGTTGCCTTGGCCAAGTTTTTTCAAGCAGTTTGTCGCGTATTGTTTTCAGTTGGTGCTATGTCTGGAATTTTCATTTCTTGTCTTGTCCTGTATTGTCTTGTGCACTATATCTTTAAGCAGCATTCTCATTTTGGTATGGTTATTTTATCTTGTTTCTTGATAGGCCTAAAGTGTTATATCTTTAGCGTGCTTAGTCTTATTACCATCTTATAGAATGCCTCCTTGTCAAAATTCGTGTTTAAGTGGGTGTCCATTAGACAAGCCACACTCCAAAAGATTCTTTATTCATTTCATGTAATTTTTATGTCAACAACTGTTCAGTTGAATAGTTGATATTCATTAAAAAAAAATAAAAACTGTTCAGTTGATACCTCTTTGAAGAAATTTTGAAGTAGGGTTTTTGCTCCATAGTAGCTAGTAAGTACGGCTAGTCTGGCTTCACTCAGCTGGGGGCTCTCAGGCATGCCCGCAGGTGGTTTACTAGGACTCGGGTCCGCCACAGCTCTGTTATGTATAACCAGCTAATTTGATTTGTTTATCAATGATAACAAGAAATATTGAAATTATCTATTTTTGAGGGGCTTGCATCTCAAACTCTTTTTGATTGGTAAATTTGAACTTGAGACCTTACCCAATGTCATCTCAACTTACCACCTGAGGCAACACCCTACAACACTTGAAATCCTTAATCTTGTTGTCACTGAAATAAATGCTGCATCTTTGAATTTATGAAATAGTTTTCATGTTTACTACTTATCACAAACTTTCAAATTTCAATTATGATGTTTATCTGTACTTCTAGATTATGCAAGTTTGGATTCAACCCAGGATTTGCTGGGGCCTGTCATTGCCAATCCTTGCCTTAGAAGTTAAAATTGACTAGGATCTTGTCCCAAAATTGATTAACAAAACTCATCCCTTGTTCGATGTATTACTTTTCTCCTTCAATGGCCAATTTCCTAGGCATGCCGTTAATTGTCTCATGTGTTTCCTATATTTTGCAGGAACTACTTACACTCAGCAATCTTACAAAGTTAGTGAATCTTTTCCTTTCAAGTGGATAAATAAGAAGTGGAAAGAAGGTTTCCATGTTACATCCATGACAACTGCTGCCTGCCGCTGGGGTGTTGTAATGTCCAGGAATGCTGGATTTTCTGATCAGGTAAGACTTCCTGTCAAGTCAAGTTTTCAAGCCTTGATGAATGTATGAACATCATTTTTTTTTAATGCTTCTTTTGGTTTTCGCTGATTCATGTCTTCCTCTTGTTCCTTAATGATTTATTGGTGCAAGGTTGTGGAGCTTGATTTTTTGTATCCAAGTGAAGGAATTCATCGGCGATGGGAAAGTGGTTATAGGATAACATCTATGGCTGCTACTGCTGATCAAGCAGCCTTTATACTGAGCATACCAAAGCGTAAATTGATGGATGAAACTCAAGAAACTCTGCGTACCTCTGCCTTCCCAAGCACCCATGTAAAGGTAGGTGCATGCCCCTTTTTGCTTTGCCACCTCTCATAAAAGTAGTTCAATGGGTTGGGCCCTGATCTTGACTTCGCTATCCAATCCTTTTATGCAGGAGAAATGGTCCAAAAATCTCTACATTGCTTCAATATGTTACGGACGGACTGTTTGCTAATTGGTGGAGTGTATCTTTTGCTACATGGCTCCAAAGAAGACGCGAGTCAATTTTGAAGGCTGAGAGGGTTTCTAAGGCTTGATTTGGAGATAGGTGGGTTAGCTTTCTCATACAGGTGAAAGAAAATCGAGGCTTCCCTTATATGAATGTAAAGATGAAAAGGTCAAAGAAAAGAATCGAGTTGGAAAGCAATGTACCCTTAACCAACCCGATCTAATGGGAGTAAACACCATGTTAAAAACATACATACAGTGGTAGTAACCGGCCAAATTGCAGCCAAAGTTGTGCTTTATAATATTCAATGTGTTTTAAATTATTTTCAATGGAAAACAAAAATCCTGTAAGTTGATTGCAGTGTTGTTGCATCAGAGCGGCCTGAGATTTCTGTGTAGTCATACACGCACGGATGTGAAATTTGAACGGATTTTTTTTTGGGTAATTACATATAAATGCAAAACTCGGTGCTCAAGACTAATTAAGAGTTCATTTGGCTTTGCAATTTGACAGAAGTGAATCATTTTCAAAAAAATTATGGTTTGAAAATGTAGAAAATTCTGTGTTTTTAAATCGTAAGCAAGAGAATTCATTTAAAAATGCACGGTATAAATTGAGAAACAACCCCATGCCTGGCAACAAAGAACCAGTTTGCACTATCAACAGGAGAGATTAAAATGGCCTTGTAGATGGTTTTGTGCAAATTTAAACCATCAAATGACCCAAGTCTTGCCAAGCTCTAGTGGTAGGAGGAAAGTTGCATTTGAGAAGCATAATTAGATACGGAATTGTACTCGGTTAATTCTCCATTCTGAGTGGTTGCTGCCTTTACCATTTGGGACTGGCCCTGACTCCTGAGACATACATGCATATAAGAAAAAGGCTCCATTTTGAGTGTCTCATTTCTGTAGTCTCTTCTTTAGTTATTTTGTGTGTTTTAACTCCTTTACTTCAACTAATATCAATTAGGATCAGATCCTCTGAAACAAAATAGAATCTCGACCTTAAAATTGAGAGGATCCCTGTCCATTTAATTGATAAACACGGTATTAATCGGCAAATTTTCACGCTGATAACTTAGCCAAATGAAAGCATTTTCGCCTTGTTTTTTTTTAATTGTTTTTTGTTTTTGTTTCTTGTAGACCTATCCTTGATAGGAAAAGGACCCCTTTGTAATTGTATTCCTTTATTTTCGGTTTGTTTCCTTTGTTTTGTTTTCTCTTGTTTGTTTCCCCGTATTTTAGTCTTCTTTATTTAAAAATAAGGGATAAATACCCATTGGTACCTGAGTTTTACGTGTTTTTAAATTTAGTACCTCAGTTTTGTTTAGTATCATAGGTGGTACCTGAATTAAGGGTAAAAACCCATTTGGTACCTCTGTTAGATTTTCCGTCCAAATTTTAACGCCTCGCCACGTGTCAACCGCTGAGGTTGACACGTGGCACTACATAAAAAAAAATTAAAAATTAAAAATTAAAATATTTAGAAAATGATTAAAAATAATAAAATTTTAAAAAAAAAATTAAAAAAAGAAAAAAGAAGAGGGGTGGCTGAGCCACCCCCTTGGCCACCATGGGGGTGGCCGGCCACCCCATTTTGGCCAAGGAGGTGGCCCAGCCCTATGGGGTGGTTCGGCCACCCCACAGTTGAAAAAAAAAAAAATAAATAAATTTTTTTGAAGGGTTTTGGCCCTAGGGGGTGGTTCGGCCACCCTCTAGGGCCACGGGGGTGGTTCGGCCACCCCCAGACTGGCCGGACTGGGGGTGGCCGAACCACCCCCGTGGCCCTAGGGGGTGGTTCGGCCACCCCCAAGGGCCAACCCTCAATTTTTTTTGAAGGGTTTTGGCCCTAGGGGGTGGCCGAACCACCCCCTAGGGCCACGGCGGTGGTTCGGCCACCCCCAAGGGCAAACCCTCAATTTTTTTTTGAAGGGTTTTGGCCCTAGGGGGTGGTTCGGCCACCCCCTAGGGCCAAAACCCTTCAATTTTTTTTTTTTTTTTTTTTTTTTTTTTTTTTTTTCAACTGTGGGGTGGCCGAACCACCCCATAGGGGGTGGTTCGGCCACCCCAGACCGGTCAGACCGGCCAAGGGGGTGGCTGGGCCACATCCTTGGCCAAAATGGGGGTGGCCGGCCACCCCCATGGTGGCCGGCCACCCCCATGGTGGCCAAGGGGGGTGGCTCAGCCACCCCTCTTCTTTTTTCTTTTTTTAATTTTCTTTTTTAAAATTTTATTATTTTTAATCATTTTCTAAAGATTTTAATTTTTAATTTTTAATTTTTTTTTTATATAGTGCCACGTGTCAACCTCAACGGTTGACACGTGGCGAGGCGTTAAAATTTGGACGAAAAATCTAACAGAGGTACCAAATGGGTTTTTACCCTTAATTCAGGTACCACCTATGATACTAAACAAAACTGAGGTACTAAATTTAAAAACACGTAAAACTCAGGTACCAATGGGGTATTTATCCCTAAAAATAAAATAAAAACCCGCATTGTGAACCCGACCTAGTGACCAACTCCGACTCACACAGCTGGACCAGTCAGTCATTTAACATAAGTCGGGGAGGGTAGTTGAGTCATTTCAAGCACGAATCAGGCAATACAAAACATCAAAACCCTAAACCCTGAGGCACCCGTAACGTGAGCAGTCGCTTCTTCTGCTTTCTTCAAATCTCAGCTCAATCTGTGAACAATGCGACCTCCGAGAGGTGGCGGTCGCGGTGGCGGTTTTAGGGGCGGCCGAGACGGCGGTTTTAGGGGTGGCCGAGATGGCGGACGGGGTGGATTCAGAGGCAGAGGCGGTCGCGGTGGTGGGTTTCGCGACGAAGGCCCACCGGAAGAAGTCGTAGGTCTGTTCTTTTTACTGCTTGGTTGCTGAGAAAGCACAGGAAAATATTTGGTTGAGGAACTAAAACTCATGGGTTTTGTGTTTCTTTCTTTTTTAATACCTCTTTTCTGCTACACTTTTTTCAGAAAAGAAAATGAAGAACTGATTTGTTTGTTTATTAGAATCGGCCTGTTTTTCTTTTGTGGTGTGAAGCTTAGGAAAATAACTTTGTGTTTGGCTTCTGAGGAATTATAGGAAAATGAAGGAAAATTTAGACTGTATTTTTTACTTTTAGTGTTAATTTTTTTTTTTGGATGAATTAAGAAACTTTATAGAACAAGCTCACCATTACACATAGTCTCTCCTGTAAAAACTGGATTCACATTCCCTACCCAGGAACCAACTTAAGAAACGACAACAAACAGCAAACAACTACTGCTAGAATAAAAAAAAACCAGAGCTCAAAACATAGGAAGCAAACAAGAAGAAAACTACACGCACAAGGGTCAACACAGAACCAAACATTACCAAAGAGTATGAAGGTTCCAACGGTAAATAAGAGAACTATCCTTAGCCTCAATCTCAACCGTATTTCTAGCCAAAATCCTGGACGGCACCTCCCATCTTATCTGGCCAACAATGGCTTCCTCTGTTCTGGGAGAATTTCCATGAAGCAGGGCATTTCTTTGCCTCCAAAGATGATAGATGCAAGCACCTAGGCAAAGCTTTGCTAGGCAGACTTTAAGACTCTTACCCTTCAGCTTAGCAACACTCCAAACCACAACTAAATCCCAGTCAAAAGGAGGAGCAGAAAAGCCACAATCATGCATGATAGTATACCAGATCCTTCTGCTAAATTTGATGAACTTAACTCGAAAGCAGGCTCATTTGGCCTGGGAGCCGTCTTTGCTTTGCATGTTTGATTGGTTTTCTTGCTTTTAGAAGCGTAAATCAATGCAGAGAAGGCTATACATTATAGTTATATTATTTAGGTGCTCAACTCCCTCTTTGCTTGGCTTGCTCCCCATTGCGCTTTCTCAAAAGATTGAATTTACTTATCAAAACAAATTTAGGTGCTCAATAGTACTATGAATTTTATATTTTTAAGATTGGGATTTATGCTTGTCTCCTGTACTTTTTTTTTTTTTGTCTCATTCATGTCAAGTTTGCTAATCATGTTATGGTAATATATTTTGGGTGTCTGCAGAGGTTTCGGCGTTCCTTCATGCATGTGAGGGTGATGCAGTCACAAGGCTCACGAATGAGAAGATACCCTTCTTCAATGCCCCAATATATCTGCAGAACAAGACCCAGATCGGGAAAGTTGACGAGATCTTTGGCCCCATCAATGAATCTGTGAGTTCTATTGTGTGCCTTTGTGTTGTATGTTGCTTGTACTTCGTGCCTTTTGTTTTAGATTTTGAAGTGTGACATGATTTTCCTGTTCGATATGCAGTTATTTTCAGTAAAAATGATGGACGGCATTGTTGCAACATCATATTCACTGGGAGATAAATTCTACATTGACCCAGCAAAGCTTTTACCCCTTTCAAGATTTCTCTCACAGCCAAAGTATGTTTTATCCTTGCCCATATTTTGATGAAAATCACTCATCTCGTTTGAGTGAGGGGATTTATATGGTGTTTTGCATAGAAATATTCTACTTTTTTTCTTGGAGTTATGAATTAAATCTAATATAGGAATTTCCACAAGCTGATTGGCCAATTCAGAAGATAATAGATAGTTTCTGGACTTTTTTCCTCATGAAATATGACATATGCGTGCATGCATGTATATTTTTTTATATAGAGGATATTAATGAGTACAGGTAGATATTTACTTATGTACGACGAAGAACTTGGTAGTCAAAGTAATTTATAAGCAAAAGGCAAGAGGGCCACTGATGTTCTCTATAATCATTCATCGAAGGTTGCACACTCCTTTTCTCTTCATGTAGCTCAACTTAGCAAATGAAAATTTAGCATTAAATTTGTTGTTATCCTTTTTTGTTGACATTTGAAGCAGCTGTCATTTGTAGGAACATCGTTAACCATTTACACTTGAAAATTTAAGTAAAAAATAATGCAGATCTGTGCTGGGGTTGTTGATCATGTGACAACATGTATTGCTGTCTGATGTATATTGTAGGGTGTTGAAGCTGTACCATGTTGTCCCTTGAACCTGTAGTGTCTTCTTCTCTTAGGGTTATCCAATAGATTTAGATATAATAATAAACAAACTCTCTTGTATGGATTACTAGAACATTAGAGTAGGGTATAACTATAACATAAACTATAATTGGTTTTTAGATCTAACCGTTATTTTAACTTATCAAAAAAAAGATCTAACCGATTTCTTTTATTTGATTACATATTTTCTAAGTGACTGCCTTCTGCACTTTAGGTTTCTTAATTACATACCCTTCGCATTGGGGGTAAAAAGCATTTTTTCTCTGGCTCTTTGTGCTTTAAGTGCGCCTCATAATCATTGAATGTATGACTTGTCTGCTATCCCAAATGCCATTTCACTCATGTACTCCATATCATGGCTGTTGAAGAATTTGATTGTTTGCAGTTGTCAATGACAACATGCGTATTCATTCTTGGTTTTCTGCAGCAAGGGCTAATATATAGTAGGTTGGCAACTTGATTCTTATTGTTATCTTGATTAAGATGTCTATTAGTTGTGTTCATATATGAATTGCTTACCACTCTGAATGCCTGCCCAAATACTGGTTGAAGAGTTATACTAGATGTCATGAATGTATACCAACTCGTGCTTTCGAACACTCTTGGAGATACGAGTTGTGTCATGGTTCATAAGAACTTTTAGTTAACTTTGTGCATGTCCTTCAGTTCTAATTACCATGGTGGATCGTTGATGTAGGGGACAGCCACATGCTGCAGCTAGAGGTGGTCGTGGTGGATTCAGAGGTGGTGGTAGAGGTGGTGGTGGCCGTGGGGGTGGTGGCTTTCGTGGAAGGGGTGGACCAAGGGGTGGCAGAGGTGGCCCTCCAAGAGGTGGTGGCCGAGGCGGTGGCTTCAGGGGCAGAGGAAGATTTTAGAACATGTAATATTAGTAATGTGCTTCTCTTTGTGTTGGGAACTCGAGATTTAAAATTTGAGTGCTGATTCTGACATTGGCTTTTGGATGTTATGAGTATTTGTAATCTTTCTCTAAGTGCAATCATATAGAACTTATTTAGTTGCAGAATATTATAATTGTGGTTTGGTTAGGATTCCTCTAGAACATGATCCATAATCACTGGCCCACGATTGCCATCTACGCATAGAGTCCATTATTGGGCAGAACATCTTCGCGGTGTGTCATGACATTAAACCCTATGCTTTATCCGTGCTCCTTAGTAATTATAATATGCATTCTCTTTTAATAGGTATTCATTTAGTGATGAACGTGTTCGTTTTGAGTGCATATTAAGGTATGTCCTAGAAAATTTATAAGGATTTACTGTTTAGAGTGAGTTTGGAAGCCGATGGAGGCTAGGGTTGGCTTTGTAAGAAAGGAGGAAGTGAAGGAACTTGGGCTTAATTTGAGGATTAGAACATCCATATACATGGTGAACAAATTATGAGTTCCTAATTTTTCTTTCAACCCTATATTGTGGCCTTCGTGGCACACTACTATTTTCTTTTTAGGCACACATGAATGCATAAATTTCGATTGAGCTTAAAGTGGCGTTCGGTTTGCGAAATCTAATATTTTTCACATTTTTAAAAATGTGATGCCTAAAGATCTGGATTAGTCGGCGTAAGTAGACATTAAAAATGGAAAGTAAGATTCAGACAAACAAAAAACAAAAACCCTGAAGTGTTATTAAGTGCGTGTAAATGGCGATATATCCCCAGGTGAAGTTACAAACGCAAGAGGAATACCAAAAAACTCGACAAGAATATGGAAGTCCCATTGATCGGAGGAAGAGCCTTCATCTTTATTAAAAGCAGGCAGCCATGCATGGTCTCAGGCTTCCCAACCCCGAAGTACTGTAGCCCGTGCAACACGGTTAACTCCAAGGGTGAAGGCTCCCATGCGAAGATCACAGTTGTGAGTCTTGCACATCTCCTTCACATCTTTGAAACCTTTGGTCATGTACGTCTTCAGCTCATTGTTCACTTTCTCCTCATCCCACATGAATCCTTGGATGTTCTGCAATCAATAAATCCCACCCAAAAACTATCATCACCATATAAACCAACCCAACATCTTCTTCAAAGCCAGTTTTATGTTTGGAATGAAAATGCAAAATATAAAAAAAATATGTGCGGAAACTGGCCAAGGCAAAAGAGAAGAGTACCTGAACCCACTCAAAGTAACTAACTGTAACGCCTCCTGAGTTTGCATATATGTCTGGGAGGATAACAACTCCTTTCTTTGACAATATCTGCAAACAATTTCTATGAATTACGAGGTTTTTCTTTTATAACTCAATATATTTTATTTTTCTAAAATAAAAATTAAAAATGCACTAACCTCATCAGCTTCTGGGTCAGTTGGATGGTTAGCTGCTTCAATAATGAATTTGGCTTTGATTTCATTTGCATTTTCCCTTCAGTCACGCAATAATCAACATTAATTAATACCCAAAAAAAGAAAATTAGCTAATCTTGATCATTAAAGGCAAAGTAATTAGTGAAGATGGAAGGAAAACAATTAGAAACAAGATATCTGCAAATTAAAGGTATATAGGTAGGAAAAGAACCTGTTGATGACACCTCCAAGAGCAGCAGGGATGAGAACGTCACAGTCTTCAACTAATATTGACTTGGGATCAATTGGATCACCCCCATTGAAACCTCTGACTCCTCGGTTTTCTTTGGCATGCTTGAGTAGCCTTGGGATATCAATTCCTTTGCTGTTTTTAATGGCTCCAGTGATGTCACTTACAGCAACAATCTTCCCACCACTCTCACTGATCAGCTGGGCAGCCCAGGACCCCACATTTCCAAAACCCTGAAGACAATATATGATGATGACAAACTTCTACATCTACACGGGCATCATTCGACAGCATAAAAAAGATGAGGGATTGCAGTATGGTATGAAAGGTGCACCTGTATGACAAACCGTTGTCCATGGATGCTCTTCCCATGCTCATTGAGAAGAGCCTCTGTTGCAAAGAGCACCCCTCGTCCTGTTGCTGCATCTCTGCCTAGAGATCCACCAAGGTCCTAATTTATAAAAAGTGAAAAAAAAAAACTTAGGAAATTTAAATCACATCCAGGACCAAATTCTTTGGAAATCGGTGATTTCATGGTGCATGGGTTGCATAAAAACCGTAAGCAGGATATCTCCAAAATCTCCTCTTGGTCAGCAGAAACTTGTGTTCATATCATCAGGCAAGTTGGAAATGTATAAGAATCATAGCTACAATTGGAGGCAGAGATGGATTTTTTTTTTTCTTTTCCCATATATATAGATACTTACAATAGGTTTTCCAGTCACTACTGCAGGTGAGTAGCCATGGAATTTGGAGTACTCATCGAGTATCCATGCCATAGTCTGTGGACCTGTTCCCATATCAGGAGCTGGAACATCTGTGTGAATTCCAATAAGATCGTGTATCTTTTGGGTGAAAACTCTGGTAAGTCTTTCAAGCTCAGAGATGCTTAATTCCCCTGGATTACATCCTATTCCCCCCTTCGCCCCACCATATGGGATATTTGCCACTGCTGTCTTCCAAGTCATCAGCTGTGCTAAAGCATTCACTTCATCTGGGTCAACCTGCATCACCCATTAAAAAGCATCCCCAAAATAGGCAAGCAAGTAGCAAATTAAGAATAGTGATTGTCGGGCAGAAGTGGACAGAAATTTCAAATTTGATTGGAGAAGCTCAAAAGAAGAAAGATGTAAACAAGACAACCTCTGGGTGGTATCTGATTCCTCCCTTCATGGGGCCTCTAGCATTGTCATGCTGGACCCTGAACCCAACGAAAGATGCCAGAGTGCCATCATCTTTGGGTATGGTACACTCAACCTGTCTCGCTCAAATGCATTGAAAGAAGCAGAGTCAAATAAGGGAAAACAGAGCAAGTCATTTGAACAATCATACTACTGATGGACATGAAAAAGTTCTTGAATTCTCTTGATCCCTTTTGTTAGTTTTTCTTAACAGAATAGCAACTGCATTTAGATAGAAAGACATGAAACATCAAAGTGAAAAAATGCAGTGGAAGAGAATGTAAAGAGGTTTAATGATCACCTTGATTTCTCTAAAAGGAATTAATAAACTTCTTTCGAGCTTAGAGTCCAAACCCAAAAGCCGAGCAGCCAGCTTAAAGTTCCTATTGGTTGCCACTAAAGCGTTCATGATTATCTCTTGCAGATGCAAATAAGGAAGATCAATCAGTTTAAGTCACATTTCTCATTAGAACAACCTATATATATATATATATATATATATAAAACAGTTAGCCCAAGTCAATATTAAACAACAATCAACAATCAATACTAATAGAATATGTAAGAAAGATCAAAAGCTTCTGCACTTCCAATCAGAAAAAAAAAAAGAGTAGCTTATAATATGCTGCATAATGAAAGTTGAAACCAGAGAGATGTAAATAATTTGCAGGCAAGTATCACATGCACTGTTTCTTGAATCTCACATTACCAATACAAACATGTAACGGATAATATGTATTTTATTCAGTCCAAGACAAATATTATTAAACTATTTTGTCTTTCTTGGTATGCATAAGATTTTCAAAATATTTGGCAGAAAGCAAAGCATTGAAAACGCTTGTGCATCACGATGTGCTAATAAAATGCATTGGCTTTGACGCCGGCAAGTTATTTGAATGATTAGGATCATTTATAATTATTAGTCCAAATTTGAAATAATTTGAACAAGTAATTGTGATAGATCATTTATAAAACTTATTTGACCATATTCGGAAAAATAATTCTTAGACGATCCTAGTTAGTTGTTCACACTGCCGGAAACGTGATTGATATCTTGCAACTGGAGATTAATTAATATAAATAATTTTGGTTAGGATTAATCCCATATGTGGCACACCGGAAACGTGAAGATATATATTTAAGTTTTAGTACAAGATATGTGATCTCACTTCCAGCACATATGCTGGATATACTATTACCGTGACCCCTGTATTTGAGCCCTAAAAAATTATAAGAAGCATAAGAAGGCATTCATCATAGGGTTGTTATTTAACAATTTCTTTTTGAAAAAAAGAAAATTTGACATTTTCAAACCACTGGACTTGCCTATCCTAATTGCTCATACTGTGTTGGATGGAGATCGGGTGCAATGATTTGTTTGCCTTGCATGCAATACGGGCAATTCATATGAGAGGGTACCGGTTTATGTGAGAGGGCACTCAAATTCCACTTGGTCAAAAAAATACTTCACGCACCTATACGTTTAAACTGTCCAAACACCAACCCCGACAAGATGGACCGGACACCTACCCAACGAGGTGGACCGGGATACCCTCTCACATAATACAAACAGCTCATCACATATGCATCTATATTTACCAAAATTAAACTGAAAGGGACAATATATTTTGCCTACGGAGTAGTTTTTTTTTTTTTTTGGGTTTCTTGATATTGTGGGGCACAATCAGAGGACTGCTGACGTGGCACAAAGCAAAGCAAAGATGCATGTACAGGAAACACATGACGTTTCTAACAGTGTCTGCATTCTAAATCCATGAACAACCCAAACAGGATATTTAAATAGACGGAATAAATACAAAAGCCCCCCCCCCTCCCCCCCCAAAGGTCACAAAATATCCCAGGACTCTGCCAGAACAGCCAAAAAGTCCACCAAAGGCCACAAACCAAAGGGCTCTCTTTCTCTCTCTCTCCGTTTGGGTTTGGATTGGATATAAATTTTAGCAATTTTATTGTTTAAATTATTAGCAATTTCAAGAGTAAATGTGAGAGGGTCTTATGGGTCCGCCTACTCAGCCTGCTTTTTTATTTGAGCAGATGGACTTCATAAAAATTGTCTCACATTTATTGTTCGAATTGCTATAGCAATATGAACAACAAATTGCGCACTAAGATCCTTTTGGATATGACTTTTCTCGAAAAAGAAAACAAATAAAGTAGACAAAATGATGACCAAAATATATAAAAGTTCCATACCGAGAAAGAGGCTAGGGAGTATGATTGTTTTCAACCTCCTAATTGATCAGCAGCAAAAGATGAGTTGGATCCTGGACTTGAAGCGATGGAGATTGGAGGGGTAGATGCATGCAAGATAATATAACGTTATAGAGAATCTAGGAATATAAATATATACGTGTATATAGCTAGTAGGTAAACGAGGAATGAGAATCCAATTCCTGAGGAATCCAAGCTCCAAATCCCCTGCAAATTAAACCCAGAATCTTGCAGACATATATAAGGAGAAGGTATGTACAGTGGAAGGGATGTGACGGGATCACATCAACGTCATCCAACATACTTTGTTTCTCAAAAGAATAAGATACCCTTTGCCACACACCAAGCATCAAACTGATCACCTTCCATTAACACACGCACACAACTTTCTCAATTGGTCAAGAGAGAGAGAGAGAGAGAGAGAGAGAGAGAAGCAGAATAAGCAGACGTGGACACGCAAAACACTAGCCAACTAGCCATACCCACAAATTAATGCTTCTAAAGAACGTGCAATCCAACGCGATTCCCATACCATACAACCATTGTTTTTCCATACATAAATAATGAAGCTAGACCAATGATTAATTAACTAATCTTTAATTCGATCCATCGTTGCTTTTATTCTTAATATTTTATGGTGGGTTTTTGAAATAAAGGGATTTTTCGGCAATTTTACTTCACATTTATCTCGTGTTTATTATATGAATTGCTGAGAATTCGAATCCGATTTGAATGCATAGCAAATGATAATTCAACTCTCTTTGTGAGTAAATGATTGGGCATTTGTGTGCGCGTATGAGAGATATGATTCATTGGATTATTTAAATCTATGCTTTTTCGGGTGTCTGTCAGCCAAAAAGATTACACAAAGGAGAGGAAAAAGTTAAAGGAAAACTTGATTAATAGTGATGTGGTTTAGATGACGACAATTTATTGATCAACTCGTCTTGATTGTATAACAATTTTGCCTTTGCTCTCGGGTAGGTCATCGACATTTTGAATCACGGCTCCCTACGTCATTTTCCAAAAAATAAATTAGACAACACATGCCTTAGAAATATATAACAATGTAACTAAAAGGGTGGTGACCGACCACTCTTTGGGGGTGAGGGGATGACCGACCACCCAATCAAAGAGTAAAACGGTAATCGGCCTTTTTTTAAGGAGTTGATTGTTTAACTATCTTTTTCTTTTTATACAATTTTTTTTTTAATTATTTATTTATTATTGATGTGGATCAATTTGGGCTATTTGTTTATTTAGAAAGAACGGCTTGAATTTCACAGATTGCAGGTCCAGCAATTTGGAAGTATTGCATATCCCCGCAATTATCCCGGAATTATAGGAGATTGCTTGTCCGTAATCCGTACGTATCATAATGGCAGCCTTTCCCACGACGAAGGGTCTTTTTAATTTTCAGTCTTCTTTTTTGACCATCACATATATATATATATCACTCAATATGCCGGCCGTTGTTTCAAACACTCCAATGCATATTGCATGTCATGTTTTTGTCTAAACTCAAAGTGGGTTTCATTATCTATTGTAGAAACAAAAAACATGATTCAATTATGAAAAGAAAATGATAATTCTCACTAAAGCGAGAATAATATGAATTTTTATATATTTATTTATTTATTTTTATGGCAGGGAAACGCTACTAGAAAAGAAAAGAAGAAGTAATTAGACATATGGATTATAAGCTTATTTGTAATCGGTTTATTGTCTCAGTAAATTTCTATTAGTAATGTTAAATCATTAATTAGTATTTATCTCAAAAGTTTAAATTTGAGATATTTAATTGAAATTAAGAGCAAATTAGTGAGTAAAAGTTCAAATTCATAACCTTTGTTAGGATAGGCTGATGCTAAGTTAAATAATCACTTATTCAAAAGACTTAAGTCGATTAAAAATAATAAATTTAATAATTTAATTAAAGGTTCAAAGAAGAAGAAAGCCTTACATATAAAGTCATGACTTAATCCAACTGTCAAAATCCTAAAAAGTAAAAAATATTAGAAGGTTACAATATATAATATATATCACTTCAATTGTAGGTTAATTATGATGATCGATTCTCATGCGTACAGCATACCTCATCCATGTGTTATAGACACACTACCAAAAATGAGGAAGTTGGACATGCAAAAGTCCCACCATGCCATCAATATCTATATCCAACACTTTTGCATGGATTTATATATATATACATATATGTGTGTGTGTGGGGCTATTGCCTCAATCATATTCAACCTAATTATTCTGAGTCTCTGGCTTTGCCATTAATTCTTCTGTTGTGGAGGGGGGGCAAGGAGGACAGGGTGGAGGATGCATGTGGGAAAGAACATGGCTGCATAGTCATGACCCATGACAAATAACTCTCGATCACTTTCGCATATATGCCATGCCCATCGATCCATGTTTTTTTTTTAATTTATTGTCTGCTTAATTAAAATGCTTGTTGAATCATATATATATATATATATAGTGCATCCCTTTTCACTTGGAAAGCTACAGAGGCTTGAGCGTATTGATCGATCATGACACTTACGTATTTATATTGGTGATGAACTGATCATGATGATGGTAGCTTAATCGAAGAAGATTTAACATGGTTAACGTGGTCCTTAGAATAATACTTTCCCTGTAAAAGCATGGAGACCGACTTGGTGTTCTTTATTTTGGAAGAAATTAAAGACACTGAAGCCAATAGGAATGGAGAGTGAAAAGGCTGGATTCCACCACCAACGTACTCCTGTAGGTCTTGTTCCATTCAAAGTGGTTAATTAATTAATTAAGAGATAAAATGATAAGAAGCCAATGTATGTTTCCACCAATGCCCAACTCTCCCCTCCATTTAGAGAACCTTCTTGCTTGCTACCTCAAAGCTCACTTTATGTACAAATTTTATAAAGTTTGCAATCATATATGCATGTGATCGATACTCAAATCCAATTTTTAAAGATTTGTTGTACCGATCGGATATAATGCACTAAAAGGGAGAGAGATACTATAAGATGTTAACTTCGATCTAAACCATCATTGAGCCTAACGATGCTTGCATCTGATTTGTAGGTGCTTATTAGAGGCTATATTTCCTATATTAAAACAAGACCAATTATGGCTTGCGTCCCGTGTTCTATGTATATATGTAAGCTATTGGGACTGCCACGTCAACAATCGGAGATCGACTAGTACGTAGCACCCCATTTTGTGTTTTGTGTGCACTAGGATATATATTACACAAACCAAGGCCTTCAAACAGTATTAATTAAGCACATAAATTTTACAGTTCGTTTGACCTTGCGATTTTGCAGGCAAAAAATGTGTTTTTAAACAAAATCGTGTCAAAACCAAACGGCTTTTAATTTGGCCATTTTTATTTTTATTTTTTTTTCAAAAAAGTTATCATTTTGCATTATTTGGCTTATCTCTGGATAGGTGAGTATACATGGTCATGGGCAGTAGAAAAATATTCCAAGAAATCAAAGAAATTGATATGATGTTTTAGTTCCCATCACTTGGGGGGGGGGGGGCACATACATGAAATCTATTCCCCATTCCATTCTTCGTGGGTCAGAACCCACTTAAACAAGTTGGCCGAATAAAGTGACTTGTAGGTACCCAAAAAGCTACATCCTTTCTTTTTTTCTTTTCAAATTTGTCTTTCCCTTCACAATTACTAAATCCAAAACTGCAAGATCCAATTGGGCGGAAAACTTTAAATCCTTGTTATAAGGAAAGTGTGTAACAATCCAGAAAAAATGTTAGCTATATTTTTATTATTAATTCAAAAGGGCTAGTTAAATTACAATTAATTTTTTTTTAAATCATTTATAAAGTTTAATTCTATTTAATAAAAAACCAATATAATACTTATTACCCATAATTTTTTTTTTAAAAAAAAATCCATTCACTTTACATGAATTAATTAATCATAATTAGAATATTACAGAGCTTTAACCCAAAATTGCATAGGGTATAGTGGGGGCAAAAGTATAGTGACAAAAGAGGAGGCCACTAGAGACAGAGAATCGTTGATGGAATTCCATCTCACAATCTATAACATACCGCCTCCTCTGCATTATGGGCACAGGAATCAGGATAGATTCCCTACCACTTGGGATTTATTTTATCATATATATGTATATGCACTTGCAATTTTTGTCTTCTGCATACCTAAAGGCTAAAGCAAGTCAAAGTAAACAACGTTTTCCATACAATTACTTTATCTTTATGTAATGAATTAATTAACTTTGTTATCCTGCCCTTTAAATGAGCTTCACATTATTTGGGGGTAACACTTACTTTTTCTTAAAATATGGTGACGAAATTAAGTCACAAACGCTTAGGGTATTACGTACAGTTTTTTTTACAATTTCGTTACAAACAAATTCTGTCATATATATAGTTTTTTGGGTTAAAATTTTTTGACACGATTCGCAAACTCGATAGGAACCAAACATGGCATTATCGAGTTAGGTTAAAGAGATCCGACATATCTAAACACAACCCGATCTTGATACGACATATTAGTACTTAAACGTTGGTACGTAGCTTAATTATCAATTATCATGCTTCACATATATACTTGAAATCATTACAAAACAAGAGATATATTCTTTGCAAGCAAACAATATTCTTTTCCCACGAGAACTTGTTGTATCGTCATTGTCAAAAATTTATTCCCGTGGCCTTAGACATATTTGAAAGCGGATCATTGACAAAAATTTTGGTCTAAGCCTATGTAGTCCCCAAGTGGCCCAATTTTTTTGATAGGTCTCATCCTTGCCGCGAAAGCAAGCCCATCATGTTAGGTACGTTCCTCATTGGATACCGAGGTGAAGCTTCTTTTCGGCGGCTCCAATCCAACCATTTTTGGTGCTCATTTTCCTGGAGTGATGCTGCTTTTGGATTGTTGCAGTAGGTTGTTCGGTTTCAAGATTGCCACTTCACACTGCCTCTTGTGGCAGCCGATCTAATAATGGAGCAGGCCTTCCATTTTCAATAGTTGCACGCACCCCTTTGTTTGTATTTTATTTGTTATAATCTCTTTCATCTTCCCTTTCTGTTTGAATTGATTAGAAAAAAACAGAGGGCATGGGTTGTGTATATAAAGACCAATAAGCCGCCCAATCCACGAACACGAAGAACGATTCACATTCAAGATGTGCGCATGACAAGCGGGAATCTTTTTTATTTGATACGGCAATAATCACCAAGGGCCAAGGACAACATTTTCACTATAAAAATACCAATATTTTTAAAATATTAATTTCACAATTTTTTTTTTTATTAATTTAAACTTTTAGAATTCCCACATGAGTGTTAAAATATTAGTTTAAATAATTAATTTGTCTTTTTTATCAGCTTAAACTTTTAAAATAAATAATGATTTAACAAAAATAATAATACCCAAAAAGCATGGACGCGTAAAGGCTTTTTTTTTTTTTAACAAAAGGAAAAAAAAAAAAAAAAATGTAAAATCAAACGCGATCATCTTAGTTAATGATTTTGACTCTGGGCATCTTTTTAAGCCTATATTGTTAAGAAGTTACTGACCACTCCAAAGGGGAAGAGAGAGTGGATTCTGAAAAGCCCAAATATTGAAAGTCTAGGCCTCATAATAATGGGGCCAAGCCCATTTAGTCTGTCATCTCTTCTGCTATCTCAAGTCAACAGTCATTGCCAACCATAAATAAAGTCAACGATGATCATGGCACCTGCAAGTGACAGGATCCGCATACTCCCATAAAATTCCCTAATAAAAATAGAATAATGCTATTAATCTCACATTTATCTTATAATTATTTCATTTTACTAATATGGTATCGTTAATCGGTCCATAAATTTCTTATTTTTTTTTTTTTAACTAAGTAATACTATATACCATACTTTTATCCCACTTTTTTTTATCTCATTGTACTGATGTAGTATTACCAATTAACCATTTGATTTTTTATATTTTTTTTAACCATGCATTTAGTCCAGAGTTGATTGGTAGTGTTATATTAACAAAGTGAGATAAAAGTAGAGTTTCTAGCATTTCTCTTTTAACAATGGCTAACCAAAAGGGTCGATTAGCACTACCACATCGACAGGGTATAAAATAATGGTGGGATAAAAATGTAATTTTTAAAATTACTCATGAAAAATGACTAAGACTATATACCATATTTTTATCTCACAACTATTCTACAAAGTTGATATGTTAGTCTCAACTAATTCTTAATTATTTATTTATTTAATAAAAACTTACAAAAAGTCTAATTAGAACCGTGAAGTCAACATTAAATATGAACATTTCGTGTGTACTTATTGAGAATATAATGAATACATCCGAGTTGAAATGAAAATGTCAAGAATAGATGTTTGATATTATCTTGCACACACGATTTGTGTCCCTTTCGTATACTTATTGACAATAATTATTACTTTCGTCTCAATTTAGTATGGGGATTCCTTTCAATTGGGAATTTTGACAATTCCAACCGGGTGGCTAGGAGCTGTGAGAGTAGAGATAGAGCCACTAAAGAGCTTGGGGCTTAACGCCCCCTAACTAGAGCTGTAAACAGGTCGAGTTTAGGTGGCAGTGCATGTCCAAACTTGACTTATGTAAATTTATCACGAACTCGAGCCACTCTCGAGCTCATTTATCACAAGCTCATACAACGAGTTTTAAAAATTAAAAATTAAGCCCAACTTAGCTCAAAAAAAGAAATACCGATCTTTTGTGATAAAGTGATCCAGTTACCATTAGTTCCTAATCTTTCTAATTTGCATTATTATAAATTGTATACTTATAAGTTAGAATTTAGGAATTATGTAACATTATATGACTATAATATATATATATATATATATATCATATTCATATGAGTTAGATCATGTTATATAATTTACATGATTAGATCATGCTTAATTACTTGTCATTCAAAATAAATCTTGTTGTCTCTTGTTAATATAAATGATAATTCATATGTTTATTACATAATTTACATTATATAATGAAGATACACTATGTCCTATCAGTATATCACCTAAATTCTAAGATTTAGTATCATATAAATGAGCGAGTCGAGTTTTATATGGGTTTGTATCGTTTAATAATCGAGCATATTTTCGTGTCCACGAATAGCTTATTTAATAATCGAGTTGCGCACGAGTAGAACTTTATCAAACTGAGTCCGGGGGAATTCACGGGTAGCTTTACTTCGTTTACATCCCAACCCCCAACCCCCAACCCCCAAGGTTTTCTAAAAAAATAATTTACTCCTAATTTTTTTTTTGTTTTGTTTTTTTTTTTTTTTATAATTTGGCCCCCTCAAGTGGCAGAATCTGTCTCTGCCCTTGTGTGAGAGACTGTTATGAACATTTTATAATTGAGAAATGCTAAAAATACTCATAGTACACAACAAGTGCACTACCACAAGGCACCGTGGATCCCACCTCATTGTGCCTTGTGGTAATGTGCTTATTGACTGTTGTGCACCATGAGTGCATGTATCATTTCCCTTTATAATTAGCCATCATCACTAGCTCGGGTTAGCTTGGGACCATTAGATCTAGACGATTACTACCTAGTACCAAGTCTTTTTCTTTTTTAATTTTTATTTATTTATTAATAATTAAGATGGGTTTCAATTCCACTTTCCCTTAGAGCACTAGTAGCAGTTACCCTATATTGGTTCTCTTCCCTATATTTAGGGAAAATTTCATAAAAAACATCAAAAAACCTCCCACAGCAGATGCCCTATATTTAGATGAGGGGGTTGGGAATGAATAGTGATTCCCAATGTATACATGTCTACTATTCATTCCCTATGTATTATTTTAATATAAAAGAAGTATAATTAATTGATATAGGGAAGAGAGAAAAAGTAGGAAAGAGAGAAAAAGAATAAAATAAGAGTAAAAAAATAATATTTAATTGATATAGGGAAAGGTAAGGGAATCTATTGTGGGATATTTTTTTATAGGGAAGTAAAAAGTAGTTTTGTTCCCTAAACATAAGGAAAATGGTTGGGAATCTGCTGCTAGTGCTCTTATACCCTACATAAACCGCAAAGAATTGGTGCACGTAGCTAGCCGCCTACCATTGACATTGTAAACCATTGGCCGATAGGAATACCAAGTCAACAAAGCTTTTAGAAGCTTCTAATCAACTATGACCAACAACGCGTTTTCTATATGTATACATATATATATATATATATCCTTTATCCAGCTATGGCTTTTCCCTATTTTTGTTGTCTTTGTTTTCAATCAACCCCTTCCTCTCTCTCTCTCTCTCTCTGATTGCCGAAAACCCATCAAGGTTTTCTTCCTTCCAGGCTTATCAAAGAAAATGTGTCCCATGAGGTTCCTCTTGGTGTTTTTCTCGGCGATTTTAGCAGGATATTTTGCATGGCAGACGGCTCGATCTTCGCCTGAGACGGACAAGATTTTGGAGGACTCAACGGTTGAAAAGACATCAATGAAAGATAAACAAGAATTTGATGTGAAAAATGTACGGAATTTCCTTTTCTTTTTCTTTTTTAACTTTCAACTGCTTTCTTTCTTTCTTCCTCTGTTTATTTGTCCTGACTTAGATGTTCTTCAATTGCAGACGATTCAAGACGGGTTCTGGGTATTCGTTGACATGGCCAGCGGGAGGTACTTATGGAGGAATTTGAGGGACATGAGGAACAACGAGAAAGTAAAGAGCTGCTAGAATTTGATCGGGCAAGTAATTATGAGTTTTCTTCTGTAATCAATCACCACTGTACTAGAGAAATATGCAATTTTCTTTTGTGAGGAAGGAATTTGGGTTACAAGGAATGTATATGTTTAAACCTCACACATTTCTGCAATTAGTGAAGTGTCAAAACTTATTTATTTTATTTTATTTTTTCAAATGCACATATCTTTTGCTTTTGAGGGTAAAAAGATTGGAAACTATTAATGATTAATACAGTTGGAACAGGCACACATTGTTCCAAAACCAAAGAAATGAAGAATCCAAAACTTGGTCCAAGAAGAATTTCAGCGTCTGATCTGCATTTCTGCACTATTTATTAAACCAGTTGATACTGGAGTTCTATTAAATCATGTACAACAACATCAGCATATGTACAACACTTTCTAAAGAACAAAAAAAAAAAAAGAAAAAAAAAGAAAGGAAGGAAGCTACAAACTATTACAAGAAGATGAAATAGCAATCGCAGATTTAGTTTAAATCAACCTGTAGTTTCATAGACATGTAAAGAAGAGTAAGAAGAGCACCCTGTGGAAGTGGTGCATACCTTGCAAGATTGGAGCCTACCCACATCGCTACCACCACCAGAGCAACCACACTGCTGCTGGTTTTTCCACAAACCCAACTTGCAAATGAGAGGCACAAAGTCAGCAAAACGCCACCCCTCCCACCCAAAATCCAGGCAATTACATAACCAATCTTATACCCCACATCCAACTTCCTGTCAAACAATGCCATGAGGCTACTAAAGGTGAGAGACAATCTGGATCCAAAAGTCTGCAATAAAAATAAAGATAGAAAGGCAGATCTAAGCACTTCGGTGAAGGGGCCTCTCTCATCTGTATTTCCTTCTTCAACCACCTCATCTGCTTCATCACTGGAGGAATACTCCTCATTGACGTTATACCGTTCCCAATATCTCTCATATTGCATTTTCCGCCTCAGTTCAGCCCACCTATAAATCCTTGCCCTGTCTTCATATTCTGGGCTGTGATTCCATTTCTCTCTATATGGCCTGCCAGTATCTTCTTGAAATTTTAGTTCTTGGTCATACTGAGTCCTTGTTGCTTCATTAGATAGCACCTTTTAATAGGATAGAGGATGCAGAAATATTGTAATTAAATTTTAGAAATATAAGCCATCAAAGGTGTTAGAATATAATTTAAATGATTGAATTTATCCCTTTCTATCATCTTAAGCTATTGGAATAAGTGGTGGTTTAAGCCATCAAAGGTGTTAGAATATAACAAAAGAAGTTTTAGGAAAAAGAGTTATTATTTTTGCACAATTTGAATGTGAAAGCAATTGTTAAGACATATCCAATAAAAGAAAGAATAATCTCAGTCAATGGTTTTTGGTTAATTTCAATATTCAAATTTTTCTAAGTACATCAACTCTTTTCTTCTGGTCAAAAAATAAAAAGAAATTGTTCATATCTTCCACACTAGATTAACAAACCAAGTTTTCAGACACCCCATGAATACTTTACAACTTGGAAGCAAGTCAAAAATTTCTCCTACCCTTCGAAAGTATTTGCATGTAGTAGAGATAAAGAAGGCAATGAGAGCAAATCAGAAGAAGTTTCTCAACTTTGATTCATATATATGTAAAGCACTTAATTGGAAATCAAAAAAATAAAGATGACTAAGGATTGCTCACTTCGTATGCACGATTGATGCTCTTGAACGCTTCACCAGCTTGCGAATCCTTGCTCACATCAGGATGGTACTGTAATCAAAACATAAAAATAAAGAAATTAAATCTCAATGTTTTGTGCCTCTCTTAGCTCTCTATTAGAGAGTTCACAGAAAAGCTCATAAATTTATCTGGGTGAAACTTCCCAACCACAGAAGATTCAGCAGGAAGGAGTATTTCAATTCAAAATTCTGCACATCTAATAACTGACCTAAAGAGATTCATATCTGTTCTTCCATTCATGCCTCTCAATCTTCGAATGAAGTTCTAATTACAAAGATGACTTCGTCCTTCAACTGCAATTTGATGATTGTGTGATTGAGAGCGAGATAGAGCGTGTACCTTACGGGCGAGAAAGCGATAAGCCCGTTTGACGTGAGCGGAGGTGGCGTTCCGTGAGAGCCCCAGCACGGCGTAGTGGTCTTCTGAGCCGTTGATTTCGGCCGCCGACGATGAGACTACCAGCGTGCGGCGACGTCGGGGTCGGGTTGTGGGATTAGTTGAATCGACGGCGGAGGAGTAGCCGAAGCCATAGCCATAGCCAGACCCAGTCCCAGTGCCGGTGGAGCCGTTGATTGGGACGGGTCCCACCAGCAGGAGGTGCGCCTGCATCATCGCATTCCCCACCTCCGTACTGAGGTTGGTTTTGGGGGGTGAGGACTGCTTTTGTGTCACTGGTGGTGTCATAGGAAGAAAGGAAGCTGCTTCCCATTGGGCTGATTGGGCTGGGGTTCAAAGTTGGACCTTTCTTTTTCTAGTTTGATGCACCCGGCCTGCACCAATTTTCATTTTATTTTTTAATTTTAAGTACAGTAAAGAAGAAAGGAGAATTTCTTTTTTTAATAACATCAAAGGTGAAGGAAGAAAATTAACAGGAGGAAGGAGGACCCTTCCCGCATATGGGGATGGTCCGGATGGAGACCAGAGAAAAGAGGGAAGGGGAGTAGAAGTTTACACTTCTGTTATTCTTTCGAGTTTCTTAAGAAGATGAAGATGAAATGAAGGCAAAGATTTAAAAAATTATGGATGAAATCCTTCGGTCTTGAACGAAGCCATTATGTTAAAGGGCTAGGGCTATTATCTGAGTCACATTCTATAATGGAATGAGCGAGTACAAGGAGATACCGCTAACAACATGATCAGTAAAGCAGTTAAAGCCTCTTCAAAAGTTACGTTAGATCACAGATGAGACTAACGAGAAAAATCACTTTGATAAATGATAATGCGGCTTTCAAAGTTCCAGCAAACAATTGTTAGGACTAAGAAGGTGTCCCTAATAACCATATCAAAATTTATCCTAAAATGATTTGAAAGGGGGATGCCATTTTTTCAAAGGAGGAGAGGACTTAAAGAGAGAGTCTCTTTTGTGGTATAAATATATGATAAACATATATAAAAGTTTATTGTTCTGAAAATATTTATATAATATTTTATATTTACATGCCTGAATTGGGGCCCTCTTATTTTTCTAAATTTTGGAGCGTGAAATTCCACCTCATCACATGCATGGGAATATGGGATGGACAGACACCTCCATTCCATATGATTAAATAATTTGTAATAAAAACAAAGTCAACTATGAGTTGAAAAATCCAAAGGCAGAAAATTTTAAATAAAATAATTTATTGTTTGATTTCTTGTGTATTAAGCGTGCGTGAGTGAATGGGAGTTACCAAAAGGAGTAAAGCACACATGAATGGCCTATGACAATGCTATTAAATATCTCCAAACGTTTGTTCGAAGAAGAGTTTATGCGACGTCCAATTACATCCAACGTTGTTTGTAGATGCCACGTCATCCGACGTGTTCCCAATGAGGAGCACAGTTGCGGAAGTATTAACAACACAAAAGGAAAAGGAAAAGGAAAAGGAAAAAGGAAAATAGTAGACAGGGGCAAGTGTCTAGATTCATTCATTCAAAGATGCACCGAAGAAACAGAAGCCTCGAGAAGAGGGCAGACCTCAACAAACACTGATGCATTGCTGCCCATTCCTTCTTCAATTCCCTTGTTTTGGTTTCAGCTCACATAAACTCGTTCGTTTCTCTTCTCTCTCTCTCTCTCTATCGGACAGAGAAGCAGACAGGTTTATTTAAGGTATTGAATCACTCTCTCTCTCCCCCCTCATCTATTTATGGTTGGTTGTTTTTGTTTCGTGGGTGATGCTATGCGTATTTGTTATTTTTCAGTTTCTTTTTGTGGAAATGTATGCTTTATGTTCATCAATTACACGAGTTCTTGATGTGTAACATTATGATTGTGATCAAATATTCTTGAATTTTTAGAGGCTAGGATCATTTCTGACATAATCTTTTCATTCAAATATAAAAGGATTTGCATTCCTGACAGAAGAAACGTTTACGATGTCTACTCTGAGCAATTCAACAAATATATTTTGGCAAGAATGTCCAGTTGGGAAGGTTGAAAGGCAAAAGCTGCTTAATCAAAAGGGGTGTGTTGTATGGATTACAGGTCTCAGCGGATCAGGTGTAGTTTTTAAACTGACTAGCATATTACTTTCTGTATTAATAGGAACTCTAGATGAGTACTGTGCCCATGAGAAACTGAACTTATTATGTCTGTACTTTATGTTAATGTTTATGCTATTTTTGCTAGTTGGACTCCAAGTTTGAGACTATAGTTAGTTGTTGGCTTGTGTATAAATTAATTTTCCAATTTGATGTTAGGCTTAGATCTATTGTTGTCATTGAGCCTGTATCATTTTGCATTGGTTTTTGGATGCAGTGAGCTAGTTCGTGATTTGGGTGATCTATGGACAAAAAGGTGCCCTGGGTTTTTTCTTTCTTCCCATGGGCGTGTGTGTGTGGCTCTTATTGGGAAGAAGATGGGGTAGAGTCACTCAAGATGATTTGACCTTGTGCAATGGAGCCCCAATAATACACCAGTGAGAGAGTCATATAATTCAAGTTAATGTAGTGAAAAGAGGTAAAAGGAGTTCTAAAATAACATGGAAGAAGTCGTGAAGAAGGATATATTGAATAGAGAAGGATGGAATGATAACAAATGATTCATAGCTGACCTTATTTCATTGAGATTAAGGCTTAGTTAAGTTGAGTTGAGTTGAGCAATTCTAGAATCATTGTTTTAGTTTCGTAATAATCACTCATTGAATCTGATCAAGTTGGAATGTGCAATACAGGACTTGGTTCTGCTAAAATCCCGCAGTTTGGTTGCGTTTTAACTGCTTCTATTGTTATTTTAGCCCACAGCATGAATAGACTGGACTATAAACTGGGTTACCAATTAACCAATATGACCAGCTCAGCTGGTCTACAGATGATAACTATTGCTTTTAATGCCTAAATCTATGAACAGAGACTATAGAAGGGCATGGAATCCCTTGTTTACCTATGCAGTTTAGTTCGGGTACCATGTATGGTTTTGTGGCTTTTTTAGACTATGGATAACGTGAATGTAAAAAATTAGCTGAGTCTTCTGCTTCTGCAGTTGCATTTTGAGCTAGTTTTGGAAGAAACAAAATTTGGACCTCTAAGTAACTAAAAGAAAAAAATGAGTAGTAAAAATTTACAAGGAAGCTAGTGTATTTTGGTTGAACCTAATTCTTGCAACCCTTCTGTCCTCTTATTGTGTAGAGGTTCAATGTGGCGGTTCAATAACGAGAACCGAATGCCAACATTTTTACAAATGACTTATTCTTGTCTTTCTGAAGATAGGAAGTACTAAGATATGAGATGTTCAAATCCCTTCATGCATGGATACCGGTGTATAATAGTGAATTTTGAACTTTTGTTCTTCATTTTCTCTCTTATAGGGATCTTTCCTGTATATGTCCTATGTACATGGGTTGTGCCCTCTGCGCTTTCTAATGAGATTGAGTTACTTATCAAAGAAAAGAAAATAATATTTTTTGGTGAATTAACCTCCAAGGGCCTCCAAGGGTAGAATCCATAAAACCACCAGAAATGTTGTCTTCTTACAAGCCTTATTTGTAGCATTAGATTGCCAATAGTGTGAGAAGTGGACAAGGTGTTCTTATGTTGTTTCCTTGATGAATTTCCTATCTTAATTAAAAATTTGAGGTGTATTCTAGTATGCTATGCTGGATGTAGTTGCCCTGTCTTGCTGAACCTTTTTGTACAAATTGTTCAGGGAAAAGCACACTGGCATGCTCCTTAAGTAGAGAACTGCACTCTAGGGGAAAGATGTCCTATGTCCTTGATGGAGATAACCTTCGGCATGGACTAAACAAGGACCTTGGTTTCAAACCAGAAGATCGGACTGAAAATATACGCAGAGTTGGTGAGTATTTTCTGTAAACAACAGACTTTTTCTAATTGGAGGTGGCTAAGCAGTGAGCTTGAAATTCAGATTTTTATAAACAGATTCTTTACTTTTTAAGGCACATAATAGACATGTGAACTGACATTCAGTATAGTCTGCACTGGTATGTGCTTAATATCACCATTTCATTTGTTTGTTTATGTATATTGTTGAAGGCATGTATGACTTACTCAAAAGGATGGAAGATGGATTTGGCTTTTAATGGCTATCACATCACACATTCCTCCGGAGTTTGTGTTTTTTATGTTCCTGGTGATTCTGTCATTTATAATGAGTATTGGATCATTTTGGAAGAGTTTCTTTATAGATTAGAGCCAGCTAAATTTGATTACCATTAGTTATAGCATAGATTTTGCTTCTGGCCTGATTTTGACTTTATTCCCCTCCTTCCAAGAATCTACCATATGTAACAGCATTAGTTGCTACGTGCTGTGTGGCTTGGAAAAGCTGGGACGTAAAATTTTTGCCAGCCCTAATCAAGTGCAGCACCCTTGCGGCTAGAATGTACACATATATGTGAGTTGATATCAACATACATTAACTTGTAACTGTTACGGTAGTTTCAGTAGATGATGAAAAGACATAACAAAAGTTTTTGCTCTGGTGTTGATGCAATTATGAATTTGTAAAAAGTACTTATATCTACTAAACATTATATCATAATAAGAAAAAATGAATGTGTTCTTGGTTATTACAATTAGAGGGCCAGCAGTTGCTCAACTACAATAGAGAATGAGAGGTGCTTATTACACTGTAATATTGATTGTTTATGAAATCTAGGGGAAGTGGCAAAACTCTTTGCGGATGCTGGTTTGATCTGTATTGCCAGTCTGATATCTCCGTATAGAAAAGATCGGGATGCTTGCCGTGCAATGTTGCCAGATGCAAATTTTATTGAGGCAAGGCTCCTCTTGTTACAGTTATTATTATTCTGACTTGGTTTCTGTTATTTGTAAGATGGAAATCAAGTTTACCAGTATGTGTACAGGTTTACATGAACTTGCCTCTAGCATTGTGTGAAGCAAGAGATACAAAAGGCCTTTACAAGCTTGCACGAGCTGGAAAGATCAAAGGTGCGCCCCCCCTCCCCCAAACCGCCCAGGAAAAAAAAAAAAAAAAAAAAAAGAAGAGAAGAAAAAACTGATTCTGTTATGTGACTACAGCTACAAATTCATCCCAGTAATAAAAGGGGAGAAAAATTAAATTCAATGATGATTAATGTATATTAAGAGTAAGTTATTTTGAAAGGCAGCACTATTTGCCTTCATTTCAAGCTTCTTGTTCTCTGCATTATGAGTTTGAAAGGAACTCAAGAATACATGGGAGGAAGCTTAGAGTCTGGATATTGTCTGCTGCCTTTTTTTTTTTTTTTTTTTTGGAGTTATTTTCATGAAAACTAATATGCTTAGTTTTCATGATTTTTTTGTTCTTTTTTCTCCTTCTAACTAGCTATTTCTCTTGTTTACTTCCTTACTTGATTGCGCTTTTCGCTTTTTAATGACATTTTGATTACTTTAAAAAAAAAAAAAAAAAAAAAATCTGCATTTTGGTTATAGTTATCTTCAACATTCATTATGTGGTATGGCTTGCTAGCACATGATTCTGGTACAATGGTACATGAATTACATATTGCATGTTCAATTGATACTGTTCTGCACATCAAAACCTTCTTTACTTAGCCATCCACGTATATAAGTTTACATTATTGAGGCGTGCAGGAGCTCCTAAATCTTTCTCATTAACACTTTCTTCTAGTCTAGTGATCCTATGACCATACGGCAGCTTATCTTGTTGGTTTGTTTCATGAAATGGCTTCTTTTTTTTTTTTTTTCCTTTTCTTTTTCCATTATGATTTTTCAGTAATCCCACTTTATTGTAAATATTAGTATGTGATTTACAAAAATAATAAAACATTAATTTCACACTTTGTAGTCTGAATATGAAAGGTAAATAACAATATTAGTGACGATAATCGTGACCTGATCTTTCTTTTTGATCACCTTTTGATCCTTTTGCAAATAACCATTTGTGTTGCAGGTTTCACTGGGATAGATGATCCTTATGAACCTCCATTGAACTGTGAGGTATGTCTTTATTGAAGGATGAAAACTAATTGTAGTCGTGTTTGCATGGATATTAAACTTGATTGATTAGGAAACATCATTAAAATGAGGACTTCCGCTCAACCTTATTCGATCATTACTTCGAATCTCTCATTTTTCCTCTCCCTTGAGGCCAATTACTTATAAAAATAAAGAAATGACAGGGGAGTCTCCTATTATGCTGTGCTTTTTGTTATCATGTGCATCAAACAGAATAATTTTACCCCCTTTGTACAGATTGAAATTCAACAGAAAGAAGGGTTTTGCCCAACGCCAGGTGCCATGGCAGTGCAAGTAATGTCTTACTTGGAGGACAAAGGATTTCTTCAAGATCAGTGATGGAGCCTCCTACAGTTGACGACCACCGGAACATTGATCCTCCAATAATCATTCTACTATCAAAGTAGAGGATGATATCATTTCAAACACAAGTGATGGGATACAGATTAATGCTTTAACCCCTTCAGGCTATTGGTAGAAAAATAGTAGGCTTCAACTACTTATCTGAATGTTTGAAACGATGGAGGTAAATATTTTTCTGTTTTTTCTAGATTGGTGCTGTGCTGTGCTGTGCTGTGCCTGTCAACTTAGTAACATCTTCTCTTAGCTCATTACCAGCCTTCATTTTTTGGGAAATAATGGGAATCTTCGTTTCAGGTCATCCAAAAAGGTATCAGTTGTAAAAAGTAATTGTATCTTTTCCACTCCAATTTAAAGTCCATAACTTTCCTTGTAGCCGGTTCTTTGCTGTGTTTGCAATAAAAGTATATATATATGGAAAAGATAGTGAAATTATTGTTTCGTAACATCAATTGGGGCCTTAAGGACGAATCTATAAGGATTTTAAGACAACAAAGGCATTATTCCATGTGATAAAGTGAAAGTGGATAAAAAAAAAAAATTAATTTGATTCTCTCTCCTCTTTTGAAAATAGTGAAAGTTGAGAAATAATAAATATTTTAAATGGAATAATGAAAATGAATAGTTAAAATAAAGGAATTTGGCTTAGTTGTTAAAAAAAAAAAAATATTGTAATTTTTTCAAGTTTAGATTGAATTCAAGTTTTTCACGAGAATGAGAGGAATTTAATCAGGAGCATTGAAAAAATTACAGCAGATATGCTATAGTGTTTTACAACACTTGAGCCAAATCCAAAATAGAAAGTGGTATGTGAGAGCATTTACAGTGGTTTATCTACGTTTTTAGAGCATTCCTCTACTACTTTTAACAAACTTTCTATATCAAACTCTCTAAATATTTTTTTATTTTAACTAGATATTAATTTTTTATTAGTTTTAAGCAATCATTCCTAACAAATTAGGAGAGAAAAAGTAAAAACTAAATTGAAAGAGGAGATAAATGATTAAATATTCAATAGCTCACGAAATTTATGAACCAAATTTGGAGTGTAATTCTAATAAGAGTTAAATAGAGAAATTATAAAAAGTTTGTTAAAGTGAATTTTTTGAGTTTTTCATCTAATTTTGATGAAAAATTTAAAAATAAAGAGCTCACTAAAGATGCTCTTATCCAAAATGAATAATAAAAACTTAAAAAAAATAAAAATAAAATTAGTTAACTAATTTTCAAAAGCTGCATCCAACCGTTTATCTAAATCTTTCTCTATTTTATTTATTTATTAATTCATACGAATAATTGCAAACTGCAAATAAGACGAAATCAGACAAATTAGACAAATAATCGCAAATTTGCAAAATTGAAAATCAGTCAAATAGAATGAAATTTTCTACAAAGACGAAAAGAATCATTCGGTTGACAGCCGTGAGCGAGGCCTTGTTGTCTCAACCAAACACGCCTTTGCCATTTCCGAGCAAAACAAGAAAGCAGGAAGCGAGCCGCGGGAGACAAAGCGAGAGAGAATGGTGTTGAACAGCTCTGTGGTGGCGTGGGTGGCCAATGTGTCAGCGGATTTGTGGCAATACATAGCGTGCAACCCAGAGAGATTGAGCAGCGACCACGTCCTCCACCTCCTCTTTTGCCTCCCTTTCCAACACTTGCACCGCCTCGCCCTCTCTTTCTGCTCTCCCTCTCCTTCCTCTGATGACGACGACGACGACCGCGACAGCCTCCACTCCGATTGAGCCATTTCTTGTAAAAGTTTGGAATTTTGATTTGATTTCATTTGACGAATTGTGCTTCACTTGTGCAAATTCCAAAATGGGCGAGCAAGTTGTCTTTGTTCCAGATCTGCTCCTTAATTGAATGTAGCTGTTAGCCTTTAACCCTATTTGCCTATTTTCTTTTTCTCGGTTTAATGCGAGTTTAAGAAAAAAAAAAAAATGTACGGACAGCTTAGAACGCCAACACCAAAATAAAAAAGAAAAATGGCAATTGGAGAAAATCGAAAGGAAAATAATTAGACTACAATTTTTATTTCAATCTCTTATAAATTAATGTGAGAGTTTACATGATTAAGTAGCAAAATTTGGTAGGCAATTAAATTCCTGTGTTTGAATTAGTTTGTTGCATCCAACTTTGCTGACTCGATCTAAATGCCAATTAGTTTATGAATTTATTTATTAATAAAATTTAATTAACAGTGATATAAAAATAAAATTAAAGAGGAGTTTTTAACCTTTATCTTGCAAGAAAAAAAAAAAAAAAAAACAATGTCTTGTTTTTATTTTTATATATATATAAAAGGAGTACCAATTTAAAAACTACAATTTGTCGTCAAAATTCATATTTAACTTCACAAGGAAAAAAAGAAGGGGGTAGGTGTGCGCGCGTTGGGGAAGAGATGACGACTGTGGCATCGCCATGGACGAAGACAGCCTTCCTATTTTCTCGCGTAAATGGCCGTATAAAAACCCCTCACTCTCCTCTCAATTTACAGTTTCGCCACTCCCTTCCCAACTCGTTCACGCTCTTCTCTCCTACGACTCGCCCTCTCTCCATGGCCGCTTCATCCTCTGCTCAACCAACCGCAAATCCTCAGGTGCTTTGTGATTGATGATTACTATCAGAAAAGAAGTTTTAAATAATTACAAAAAAAAAAAATTGATTTTGGTGTTTGTTCTGAATCAGAGTGTGTCACCTGGAGATGGCAGCAAAGACGCTTCCGATGTATTTCATCTGATTCAAGCACATCAGGTATTCTTTTCAACGTGGATACCACTACAGGCTGTGGAAAGATCGTGTATGGACGAATGCTTTTGGATTCTATTGAGTTTGGGTGGTGGTGGTTGTTGTTGCAGGAAAAGGCAGCTCGGCTTGCTCCGATTGAGGAGATTCGAACTTTGCTTGATCACAGTGTGCGCGGGATGCTCTCTACCTTTTCTCAGGTTTTCGAAACGCTCTTTTAGATATCCATAAGTTCAGTGCTGTTTCGGTGTTGTAGGCTTGTTGTTAGTATCGATTCTGACTTCTGAATTTGCAGCTGATGTGCTCCTAGTAGAGTTGTTGATTGAATCTTGAATAATTCCTCTGCTTCAACATGAGAATCATCAAAGGAAATCTGAGATCTTGTTTAGTGTATCCCCTTGGTTGCATAAAAGCTCACCCACGAGTTATAGAAAAGAAAATTAAATATTCCATGTCCATATTTGTTATTGAATATGGCTATTTATAAACATTTGAATTGGGAAAATCATATTGAGAAAAACAATAAGCAGTATTATTCTGTAATAATTGAATTATTCTATTATCAATAAAAATTGGATTCATGTGTGTTTGAAATCCTCATGAGTCATGGAACTTTGCCATCAGAATATGGCTTCTTCTTCTGCAATTTTTTGGCATAGTTAAGTCTGATATTTGATTGTTCAGTCATCTTTGTTGACCTGGCCTAGCTTATTCTGAAATCCCTTTCATGTGCAGAAGCATGAGGGCTACCCATCAGGATCGGTGGTTGATTTTGCCTGTGACGCAGATGGATCTCCAATATTAGCTGTCAGCAGCCTCGCAGTCCATATGAAAGTTTGTTCAGTTCTAATGCATAACTTTTAGATTGGAGAATTATGTTAAAGTATCACACATTGCTAAGATTTCCTTCACCTAGACCCTTTATAAGTTATGATGTCTCCTCTTCTCTCAAGGTGTCTTTTGAAAGTGTCCATAGGTTCATGGACTTTTCACATGGTATCAGAGCTACAAGTTTTTTGCGATGATAGGACTTTTTCTCCCGTTGTTGTCCACGTGTTAAGCCATTAGTTGC